>NC_056739.1:1399303164-1399386051 GCF_019279795.1 Protopterus annectens | reverse complement strand
TCATCTTTTTTTGTTTAATTTAACTGTTGAGGCTGCCCACCTGTGTGTGCTAGCCTGTGCAAAGCATTTACTGTGTTTTCTTGCTATCTGTCTAAAAAAGAAAAGAAAAAACAAAAAATATATCTGTTTCTCACCTTTTCTGAGCTAGAATAGTCCTGAATTCAGGTTTTGCTGTATTCTGGACTTTAGTACAGGTTCCTGTGTTGCCCAGAGCATTACTTGGATAGAAGGAAGCTTCTCTGTTCACCAGTGAGAGTGCAGAACTTTGAGCGGCCTATCTGTCCCTGGAGGAGTGGTCTCAGCCCAGAAACTAGTTGTTTATTGGCCTTTTTGGGCTAATTCCTAGCTCTTTCAAGTCCCCTTCTTGAAAACCTGCTTGACACTGTTTTTGCACTTGTTCCAACCCAGCAAAGCTGCCCGTGGTCCTGCAGAGTGGTGCTAGCAACAGAGAGAGATGAAAAAGAGTGACTGCTACCTCATTTAAGTATGTTTTACTGCCTTTACATTAGCAACTGCATATTCTCGAAAAGCAAGTATGTAACTGCTGCATTACTTAAATAAGCTTGTTTTTGCATTTTTCTTACCTGCACTTCAAAATCATCTTTTATTGTTTAATTTAACTGTTGAGGCTGCCCACTCAAGTGTGCTAGCCTGTGCAAAGCATTTACTGTGTTTTCTTGCTATCTGTCTTAAAAAAAAAAGAAAAAAAAATATCCTTGGTTCCCGCCTTTTCTGAGCTAGAATAGTCCTGATTTCAGGTTTTGCTGTATTCTGGACTTTAGTACAGGTTCCTGTGTTGCCCAGATCCTTACTTGGATAGCAGGAAGCCTCTCTGTTCACAAGTGAGAGTGGGGAGCTTTGAGCAGTCCATCTATCACTGGTGGAGTGGTCTCAGCTCAGAAACTAGTTGTTTATTGGCCATTTTGGGCTAATTCCTAGCTCTTTCAAGTCCCCTGCTTAAAAACCTGCTTGGCGCGGTTTTTGCACTTGTTCCAACTCAGCAAAGATCCTCGTGGTCCTGCAGACAGGTGCACGCAGCAGAGAGACAAAAAAGAGTGACTGCTACCTAATTTATGTATTTTTTACTGTGACTGTATATTCTCGCCGAAAAACGAGTTTGTAACTGCTGTATTAGTTAAATAAGCTTGTTATTGCATTTTTGCTTACCTGCACTTCAGAATCATCTTCTACTGCTTAATTTAACTGTTGAGGCTGCCACTCAAGCGTGCTAGCCTCTGCAAAGCATTTACTGTTTTCTTGCTATCTGTCTTAAAAAAACAAAAAATATATCCTTGTTTCCCACCTTTTCTGAGCTAGAATAGCCCCGAATTCAGGTTTTGCTGTATTCTGGACATTAGTACAGGTTCCTGTGTTGCCCAGAGCCTTCTTGGATAGGAGTAAGGTTCTCTGTTCACCAGTGAGAGTGGGGAGCTTTGAGCAGCCTATCTGTCAATGGAGGAGTGGTCTCAGCCCAGAAACTAGTTGTTTATTGGCCATTTTGGGCTAATTCCTAGCTCTTTCAAGTCCCCTGCTTAAAAACCCACTTGGAGTGTTTTTTGCGCTTGTTCCGGCGCAGCAAAGCTCCTCATGGTCCTGCAAAGTGGTGCTAGATGTAGAGAGATGAAAAAGAGTGACTGCTACCTGATTTAAGTATATTTTACTGCCTTTACTTTAGCAACTGCATATTCTCGCCGAAAAGCGTGTTTGTAACTGCTGTATTACTTAAATAAGCTTGTTATTGCATTTTTCCTTACCTGCACTTCAAAATCATCTTTTATTGTTTAATTTAACTGTTGAGGCTGCCCACTCAAGTGCGCTAGCCTGTGCAAAGCATTTACTGTGTTTTCTTGCTATCTGTCTTAAAAAAAAGAAAAAAAAAAAATCCTTGTTTCCCACCTTTTCTGAGCTAAAATAGTCCTGAATTCAGGTTTTGCTGTATTCTGGACTTTAGTACAGGTTCCTGTGTTGCCCAGATCCTTACTTGGATAGGATGAAGCTTCTCTGCTCACCAGTGAGAGTGGGGAGCTTTGAACAGCATATCTGTCACTGGAGGAGTGGTCTCAGCCCAGAAACTAGTTCTTTATTGGCCATTTTGGGCTAATTCCTAGCTCATTCAAGTCCCCTGCTTAAAAACCTGCTTGGCACAGTTTTTGCGCTTGTTCCGACTCAGCAAACCTCCTCGTGGTCCTGCAGACTGGTGCTAGCAGTACAGAGACCAAAAAGAGTGACTGCTACCTGATTTAAGTATTTTTTACTGCCTTTACTTTAGCGACTGCATATTCTCACCGAAAAGCGAGTTTGTAACTGCTGTATTACTTAAACTTGTTATTGCATTTTTGCTTACCTGCACTTCAAAATCATCTTTTATTGTTTAATTTAACTGTTGAGGCTGCCCACTCGAGTGTGCTAGCCTCTGCAAAGCATTTACTGTGTTTTCTTGCTATCTGTCTTAAAATGAAAAGAAAAAACAAAAAATATATCCTTGTTTCCCACCTTTTCTGAGCTAGAATAGTCCTGAATTCAGGTTTTTCTGTATTCTGGACTTTAGTACAGGTTCCTGTGTTGCCCAGAGCATTACTTGGATAGGAGGAAGCTTTTCTGTTCACCAGTGAGAGTGCAGAACTTTGAGCAGCCTATCTGTCCCTGGAGGAGTGGTCTCAGCCCAGAAACTAGTTGTTTATTGGCCTTTTTGGACTAATTCCTAGCTCTTTCAAGTCCCCTACTTGAAAACCTGCTTGACACGGATTTTGCACTTGTTCCAACTCAGCAAAGCTCCCCGTGGTCCTGCAGAGTGGTGCTAGCAGCAGAGAGATGAAAAAGAGTGACTGCTACCTCATTTAAGTATGTTTTACTGCCTTTACTTTAGCGACTGCATATTCTCGCTGAAACGCAAGTATGTAACTGCTGCATTACTTAAATAAGCTTGTTATTGCATTTTTCTTACCTGCACTTCAAATTCATCTTTTATTGTTTAATTTAACTGTCGAGGCTGCCCACTCAAGTGCGCTAGCCTGTGCAAAGCATTTACTGTGTTTTCTTGCTATCTGTCTTAAAAAAAAGAAAAAACAAAAAACAATCCTTGTTTCCCACCTTTTCTGAGCTAGAATAGTCCTGATTTCAGGTTTTGCTGTATTCTGGACTTTAGTACAGGTTCCTGTGTTGCCCAGATCCTTCCTTGGATAGGAGGAAGCCTCTCTGTTCACAAGTGAGAATGGGGTGCTTTGTGCAGCCCATCTGTCACTGGAGGAGTGGTCTCAGGTCAGAAACTAGTTGTTTATTGGCCATTTGGGGCTAATTCCTAGCTCTTTCAAGTCCCCTGCTTAAAAACCTGCTTGGCGCGGTTTTTGCACTTGTTCTGACTCAGCAAAGATCCTCGTGGTCCTGCAGACTGGTGCACGCAGCAGAGAGACAAAAAAGAGTGACTGCTACCTAATTTATGTATTTTTTACTGCCTTTACTTTAGTGACTGTATATTCTCGCCGAAAAATGAGTTTGTAACTGCTGTATTAGTTAAATAAGCTTGTTATTGCATTTTTGCTTACCTGCACTTCAAAATCATCTTCTACTGCTTAATTTAACTGTTGAGGCTGCCACTCAAGCGCACTAGCCTCTGCAAAGCATTTACTGTTTTCTTGCTATCTGTCTTAAAAATATATATATATCCTTGTTCCCCACCTTTTCTGAGCTAGAATTGTCCCGAATTCAGGTTTTGCTGTATTCTGGACTTTAGTACAGGCTCCTGTGTTGCCCAGAGCCTTCTTGGATAGGAGGAAGCTTCTCTGTTCACCAGTGAGAGTGGGGAGCTTTGAGCAGCCTATCTGTCCCTGGAGGAATGGTCTCAGCCCAGAAACTAGTTATTTCTTGGCTGTTTTGGGCTAATTCCTAGCTCTTTCAAGTCCCCTGCTTAAAAACCTGCCTGGAGTGGTTTTTGCACTTGTTCCAGCTCAGCAATGCTCCTTGTGGTCCTGCAGAGTGGTGCTAGCAGTAGAGAGATGAAAAAGAGGACTGCTACCTGATTTAAATATGTTTTAGTGCCTTTACTTTAGCGACTGCATATTCTCACCGAAAAGTGAGTTTTTAACTGCTGTATTATTTAAATAAGCTTGTTATTGCATTGTTGCTTACCTGCACTTCAAAATCATCTTTTATTGTTTAATTTAACTGCTGAGGCTGCTCACTCAAGTGTGCTAGCCTGTGCAAAGCATTTACTGTGCTTTCTTGCTATCTGTCTTAAAAAAAAAAGAAAAAACAAAAAAAATCCTTGTTTCCCGCCTTTTCTGAGCTAAAATAGTCCTGAATTCAGGTTTTGCTGTATTCTGGACTTTAGTACAGGTTCCTGTGTTGCCCAGATCCTTACTTGGATAGGATGAAGCTTCTCTGTTCACCAGTGAGAGTGGGCAGCTTTGAGCAGCATATCTGTCGCTGGAGGAGTGGTCTCAGCCCAGAAACTAGTTGTTTATTGGCCATTTTGGGCTAATTCCTAGCTCTTTCAAGTCCCCTGCTTAAAACCCGCTTGGCACAGTTTTTGCGCTTGTTCTGACTCAGCAAAGCTCCTCGTGGTCCTGCAGACTGGTGCTAGCAGTACAGAGACCAAAAAGAGTGACTGCTACCTGATTTAAGTATTTTTTACTGCCTTTACTTTAGCAACTGCATATTCTCGCCGAAAAGCGTGTTTGTAACTGCTGTATTATTTAAATAAGCTTGTTATTGCATTTTTGCTTACCTGCACTTCAAAATCATCTTCTACTGCTTAATTTAACTGTTGAGGCTGCCACTCAAGCGCGCTACCCTCTGCAAAGCATTTACTGTTTTCTTGCTATCTGTCTTAAAAAATATATATATATCCTTGATCCCCACCTTTTCTGAGCTAGAATTTCCCGAATTCAGGTTTTGCTGTATTCTGGACTTTAGTACAGGTTCCTGTGTTGCCCAGAGCCTTCTTGGATAGGAGGAAGCTTCTCTGTTCACCAGTGAGAGTGGGGAGCTTTGAGCAGCCTATCTGTCCCTGGAGGAATGGTCTCAACCCAGAAACTAGTTGTTTATTGGCTGTTTTGGGCTAATTCCTAGCTCTTTCAAGTCCCCTGCTTAAAAACCTGCCTGGAGTGGTTTTTGCACTTGTTCCGGCTCAGCAAAGCTCCTTGTGGTCCTGCAGAGTGGTGCTAGCAGTAGAGAGATGAAAAAGAGGACTGCTACCTGATTTAAATATGTTTTAGTGCCTTTAATTTAGCAACTGCATATTATCACCGAAAAGCGAGTTTGTAACTGCTGCATTACTTAAATAAGCTTGTTATTGCATTTTTCTTTCCTGCACTTCAAAATCGTCTTTTATTGTTTAATTTAACTGTTGAGGCTGCCCACTCAAGTGCACTAGCCTGTGCAAAGCATTTACTGTGTTTTCTTGCTATCTGTCTTAAAAAAAAAAGAAAAAACAAAAAAAAATCCTTGTTTCCCACCTTTTCTGAGCTAGAATAGTCCTGATTTCAGGTTTTACTGTATTCTGGACTTTAGTACAGGTTCCTGTGTTGCCCAGAACCTTACTTGGATAGGAGGAAGCTTCTCTGTTCACCAGTGAGAGTGGAGAGATTTGAACAGCCCATCTGTCACTGGAGGAGTGGGCTCAGCTCAGAAACTAGTTGTTTATTGGCCATTTTGGGCTAATTCCTAGCTCTTTCAAGTCCCCTGCTTAAAAACCCGCTTGGCACGGTTTTTGCGCTTGTTCCGACTCAGCAAAGCTCCTCGTGGTCCTTGAGACTGGTGCACGCAGCAGAGAGACAAAAAAGAGTGACTGCTACCTGATTTAAATATTTTTACTGCCTTTACTTTAGCGACTGCATATTCTCACCGAAAAACGAGTTTGTAACTGCTGTATTAGTTAAATAAGCTTGTTATTGCATTTTTGCTTACCTGCACTTTAAAATCATTTTTTATTGCTTAATTTAACTGTTGAGGCTGCCCATTCAAGCACTCTAGCATCTGCAAAGCATTTACTGTTTTCTTGCTATCTGTCTTAAAAAAAAAAGAAAAAACAAAAAATATATCCTTGTTTTTCACCTTTTCTGAGCTAGAATAGTCCCGAATTCAGGTTTTGCTGTATTCTGGACTTTAGTACAGGTTCCTGTGTTGCAAAGAGCCTTACTTGGATAGGAGGAAGCTTCTCTGTTCACCAGTGAGAGTGGGGAGCTTTGAGCAGCCTATCTGTCCCTGGAGGAGTGGTCTCAGCCCAGAAACTAGTGGTTTAGTGGCCGTTTTGGGCTAATTCCTAGCTCTTTCATGTCCCCTGCTTAAAAACCCACTTGGAGCAGTTTTTGTGCTTGTTCCGGCTCAGCAAAGCTCCTCGTGGTCCTGCAGAGTGGTGCTAGCAGCAGAGAGATGAAAAAGAGTGACTGCTGCCTGATTTAAGTATTTTTTACTGCCTTTACTTTAGCGACTGCATATTCTCAACGAAAAGCGAGTTTGTAACTGCTGTATTACTTAAATAAGCTTGTTATTGCATTTGTGCTTACCGGCACTTCAAAATCATCTTTTATTGTTTAATTTAAGTGTTGAGGCTGCCCACTCAAGTGCATTAGCCTGTGCAAAGCATTTACTGTGTTTTCTTGCTATCTGTCTTAAAAAAAAGAAAAAACAAAGAAAATATACTTGTTTTCCGCCTTTTCTGAGCTAGAATAGTCCTGAATTCAGGTTTTGCTGTATTCTGGACTTTAGTACAGGTTCCTGTGTTGCCCAGATCCTTACTTGGATAGGAGGAAGCTTCTCTGTTCACCAGTGAGAGTGGGGAGCTTAGATCAGCCTATCTGTCCCTTTAGGAGTGGTTTCAGCCCAGAAACTAATTGTTTATTGGCCATTTTCAGCTAATTCCTAGCTCTTTCAAGTCCCCTGCTTAAATGTCCGCTTGGCTTGCTTTTTGCACTTGTTCTGACTCAGCAAAGCTCCTCGTGGTCCTGCAGAGTGGTGCTAGCAGCAGAGAGATGAAAAAGAGTGACTGCTACCTGATTTAAGTATTTTTTACTGCCTTTACTTTAGCGACTGCATGTTCTCACCGAAAAGCGAGTTTGTAACTGCTGTATTACTTAAATAAGCTTGTTATTGCATTTTTCTTACTTGCACTTCAAAATTGTCTTTTATTGTTTAATTTAGCTGTTGAGGCTGCCCACTCAAGTGTGCTTGCCTGTGCAAAGCATTTACTGTGTTTTTTTGCTATCTGTCTTTAAAAAAAAAGAAAAAAAACTAAAAAATATATCCTTGTTTCCCACTTTTTCTGAGATAGAATAGTCCTAAATTCAGGTTTTGCTATATTTTGGACTTTAGTACAGGTTCCTGTGTTGCCCAGATCCTTACTTGGATAGGAGGAAGCTTCTCTGTTCACCAGTGAGAGTGGGGTGCTTTGACTAGCCTATCTGTTGCTGGAGGAGTGGTCTCAGCCCAGAAACTAGTTGTTTATTGGCCATTTTGGGCTAATTCCTAGCTCTTTCAAGTCCTCTGCTTAAAAACCCGCTTGGCACGGTTTTTGCACTTGTTCCTACTTAGCAAACCTCCTCGTGGTCCTGCAGGCTTGTGCAGCAGAGATATGAAAAAGAGTGACTGCTACCTGATTTAAGGATTTTTTACTGCCTTTACTTTAGCATCTGCATATTCTCGACGAAAAACGGGTTTGTAACTGCTGTATTACTTAAATAAGCTTGTTATTGCATTTTTGCTTACCTGCACTTCAAAATTGTCTTTTATTGTTTAATTTAACTGTTGAGGCTGCCCACTCAAGTGTGCTAGCCTATGCAAAGCATTTACTGTGTTTTCTTGCTATCTGTCTTAAAAAAAAAAAAGAAAAAACAAAAAAAAAAAGTCCTTGTTTCCTGCGTTTTCTGAGCTATAATAGTCCTGAATTTAGGTTTTGTTGTATTCTGGACTTTAGTATAGGTTCCTGTGTTGCCCAGATCCTTACTTGGATAGGAGGAGGAAGCTTCTCTGTTCACTAGTGAGAGTGGGGAGCTTTGAGCAGCCTATCTGTCCCTGGAGGAGTGATCTCAGCCCAGAAACTAGTTGTTTATTGGCCATTTTGGGCTAAATCCTAGCTCTTTCTAGTCCCCCGCTTAAAAACCCACTTTAGCGTGGTTTTGCGCGGTTTTGCACATAGCGCAGCATCGGACAGTGCTGCTTAAACAGGTTTAAACAATTACCGGCTCCACAAAGTCTGCTCTTCACTTTTTCCATTAGAACTGCTCTAAATCTCAAAGTAAGCACTCTATTTTCATTTTAAAGCCTTGCACTTGCTCTGATAAGTAATCTTATAAGTAAACACTAATAAACTTAAGCACTACACCCTCTTATACTATTTTTAAGTACTTGACTCCCTATTTGTCCTTTCTGATCAGTCAAAAAGTATTTCATTATACTATTCTGACATGTCCAATGGTCAGTTTTGGGTATACTCTCCAGTTCAGCTGGTGAATCTGGGAATTTTGAGGCAATGTTACAGTTGCCTTATGTACACAGACCACCCTCTCCTCCTCCCAACAAGCTCAAATATATGTGAGAGATGCAACTATATAGCCAAACTGGAGGCTGAGCTCTCTCAACCCAGTACTGATACAGTCAGTCAGGAGGAGAAGGAAACCACACACACCACAAATCCAGTCTCACATAGACCTATCGCAACAGCAAATCAAACAGATAAACACACAAGACATACTTGGACCTCCAAGGCAGACATCCGAGCAACCACTACCTCACAACAATACACAAGTATCACATAGTTCACAAAGTCAGTGTGCCACACAGTCACAGCCCTTAAGGCTAAACAACACACCTAATACACTTGTAATAGGTGACTCTATTGTCAGACACACTGATGTCCCACTCACCAGACTAAACATGGAGAAGGTCACTGTAAGCTGCCTGTTGGGTGCCAGGATCCGCCACATAACACAAGCACTCAGGTCCCTCCAAAGCAAGTACAAATATGACTCCGTCATTGTCCATGCTGGTGTGAATGACCTTAGATGTACCTCCCTGGACTACATGAAAAGAGACATAGAGGAGCTCTCTGATCATGTAGCCCAGGCTGGTATTACCCAGACCTTGAGTAGCATCTTACCCTCACCAAGAATGATGCCACAGTATAGAGATAAAATGATCACTTTTAACAATTGTCTAAAGTATTGGTGTCATTCAAAGGGGATTCGGTGTCTGTCAGCCTGGGAAGATATGCTCGACAAGCCACGTTGCTTCGCTAGGGATGGCTTGCACCTGTCACCCCTGGGCTTTTGAATACTGGCTAAGGCTCTTGCTACCCCCATAGTGCCTTTTTTAGGCAAGGCTCAAAAGGCAAACCCACCTCCATAGACAACACAAGGAAAAAGAAACTAAGGGTAATGCTGCTCAACACCAGAAGTCTAAACCTCAAGATGCATGCACTCAAGGCTTTCCGCAGTATAGAGAATATTGATATCTGTGCAGTAACAGAAACCTGGTTCAAGGCTCCTGAGAGCACCCCAGCACTACCAGGTTATACCTCATACCATGCTTTTCAGCCCCAAAACTAAACCCGCACATAAGGCAGCTGTTTAATCTTAGCCTTACCACAGGATACATGCCCAAGGAGTGGCGTACAGCAACTGTGGTCCCACTCCACAAAGGCGGTGCCTCTACGGACCCTGGTAATTACCGCCCCATAAGCTTAACAAGCCTGGTCTGCAAAGCTATGGAGAGGATCATAATGGAACTCATAAACAAAGACATAGGGGACTTGCAGACATTGGACCCGACCCAGTTTGGCTTTGTCAAGGGCAGATCATGCCTTTTGAACTTGGTCGACTTCTTCAAAACAGTCACCAAGGCCATTGATGAGGAAGAGGCAGTCCATACAGCCTACCTTGACCTTGCAAAAGCTTTTGACACAATACCCCACTCGGGTATTATAGAGAAACTTACCAGCTTAAATGTAAACCCATATGTCACAAGATGGGTTGCAAACTGGCTAAAGGACAGAACCCACAGGGTTAGAGTAGCTGGCGCCATGTCAGACTCCAAGCCGGTCACAAGTGGTGTCCCACAGGGCTCAGTCCTTGGCCCCTGTTGTTCGGCATCTACTTCTCAGAAGTACAAGCTAACATAGGAGGACTATGGCTGACAAAGTTTGCAGATGACTGCAAACTGGGAGCCATAGTGGAAAGTACATCGGACACAGATATCCTTCAGAGGGGTCTCACGGAAACTGATAGCTGGTGCCAGAGCCATGGCCTGAAGTTAAATGCCAAAAATGTATAGTCATACCCTTCGGGAAAAACAAGGTAACCCCAAGCTACCATATAGGTGGCAATCCACTAAGCACAGAAGAGGTTATCAGGGGCCTGGGGACCCAGGTTGACAGTGGCCTTTCTTTTGACACTCACATTGCTAAAGTGGTTAGAAAAACCTTCTACATTGCCCACCTGATCATGAAGGGATTCACATCCAGATCAAGTGAGGTCATTGTTCCCCTGTACTCTTCACTTATCAGACCAATGATCGAGTACAATGCCCCATTCGGGATGTATCTCACCCTACACCTGCAGCAATTGGAGAGACCCCAAAAGTTCCTCACCAAAAGGATAAAGGGATTCCAAAATCTGTCATAATCTGCCAGACTGAAGAAACTCCAGCTCTATTCAGTCGCATACCATCTGCTCAGAGGTGACCTGTGCCTGACGTACAGGGCCATGTCCAACCCGGAATTAATGGACATGCTCCACCTCAAAAAATCCAAATCTACCAGATCCACTAGAGCAAGCGACTTAAACCTTAGCACGGATATAAATAGGACATGCTGGAGGGATAGATTTGTCACCCAGAGACTCCCTATGTTGTGGAATAAAATCCAGGTCCATGTGAGGCAGAGTACCTCGCTGGCTCTGTTCAAGAGAAATCTTGACCGGTGGATGGGAAATCGTAGGTTTACCCCGGGAATCATCTCTGTGTCGCTGCTGGACAGAGGCACAACAAACTAATGGGCACAGTATTTTTTAACATAAGGGGTGGCATAAGCCACAAAAACTCTGGACTAGGCTTATAAATGCCTTAGGGCAGATAGCCTAGTATAAACCTATGAACCTATGAACCTATGAAACTTGGACCAAACCACAAAAGGAGGGGGAGTATCCATATTCATCAAAGATACCCACACCTCCAGGTTAGTGGCATTGCACGAAGCATCGGAGACCATCCATGTGCAACTAACAGTGGGCAAAATTGCCTTTCAGTTTGTAGCCTGCTACAGACCACCCTCCCAAACTCAGGAACCCCACTCAGCTTTCCTGAGAACAGTGGAGAATATGAAGGTCTCTCTAAACACCATTATAGTGGGTGACTTCAACTACCCAAACATTGACTGGAAAATCTACTCAAGCCCCAACACCCTCGCCCAATGGTTCCTAGAATTTATAAACTCAAATGCTATGGAACAACTGGTCACCACTCCCACAAGAGGGGAAAACATACTGGACCTGGTCATTACCAACATGGGGACTCTATGTTCCACACCAGAGGTATACCCCTCATTGGTAAGATCTGACCATAAATTAATCTCAATGGACATCCATATCCTGTCCCTACCCCCAGCCAAGGAAACCACGGTGAAGAAATTCTCAAAAGAAAACTTCACACTTCTCAATACCGAGGCGGAATCCTTCAAAGCCCCCAGGCCAGTGGAAAATATGGCCCAAACCGCAGAATCCTTTACAAACACATTCGATGGACACCTACAGGAATGCATGGATCGTACTATCCCAAACAAAACCAAGACCCACTCTTCCAAAGGCAGGAGACCTGTCTGGTGGACCCCTGCCATATATAAGCTATACAACAGAAGGAGGAAGCTACTACACGATAGAGCAAAATCCCAAAAAGGAAAGGCATCTCTGATCAGTACTAGTAAGAAACTACGATCCCTCATAAAGTCATCTAAAGTCAGCTTCGAAAGAAACATTGCACAAGATGGTAAAGATAATCACAAGGCCTTCTTTAGTTATGTCAGGAACCTGGGTGGAAACTCCCAGATATGCTCTGAGTTAGTGCAAAATGACAAATAATACACTGAACCCACAGACATTGCCAACATCCTGGCAGACAGGTTCAGTGCAAACCCCCCCATCCTCCCAAAAGAGCAAATGTCTATCCCAACAGAGGGTAGCCTCCCTGACATCACAGATGTACAGGTGAGAGCTTCCCTCTCCAAAGCAAAAAACACAGCATCAATGGGACCGGACGGTGTCCCGGGCTGCGTCTTACACTTGCTCCAAGAAGAACTGAATCCTCACATAAAGTCACTGTTCAATCTCAGCCTTACTACAGGATATGTACCTAAGGAATGGCGTACAGCAGCAGTGGTCCTGCTCCACAAAGGTGGTGCCACAACGGACCCCAGAAACTATCACCCTATAAGCCTGACTAGCCTGGTCTGCAAAGCTATGGAGCGTATCATCATGGAACTCATAAACAATGACATTGGGAACCTCCAGACACTGGATCCTACCTAATTCAGCTTTGTTAAGGGCAGATCTTGCCTCTTGAACCTGGCTGACTTCTTTGAAACAGTTACCAAGGCCATAAATGAAGGGAAGGTAGTCCACACAGCCTACCTGGACCTTGCAAAAGCCTTTGACACAATACCCCACTCGGGCATCATAAATTAGCTCACTAGCTTAAATATCAACCCATATGTCACAGGATGGGTTGCAAAGTGGCTCAGGGATAGAACCCACATGGTCAGAATCACGGGTGCCATGTCAGACTCTAAACCAGTTACAAGTGGCGTCCCACAAGGCTCAGTCCTAGGACCTCTCTTGTTCGGTATATATTTCCCTGAGGTACAGGGTAACACAGGAGGACTAGCTAACACAGCTGACCAAGTTAGCAGATGACTGCAAACTGGGTGCTATAATCAAATCTCCAGCTGACACAAGCTTCCTCCAAAAGGGTCTCATGGAGACGGATAACTGGTGCTAGAGCCATGGCCTAAAGATAAATGCCAAAAAGTGCATAGTCCAGTACACACAAATTACCACATAGGTGGTAATCCATTAAGTACAGAAGAAGTAATTAGGGACCCAAGTAGATAGTAATCTCTCCTTTGACAATCACGTTGCCAAAGTGGTTAGAAAGACCTTCTATATAGCCCACCTTATCATGAAAGGGTTCACATCTAGATCAAGAGAGGTCATTGTGCCTCATTACTCATCACTCATCAGGCCCATAATTGAATACAATGCCCCATTTGGGATGTACCTTACCCGACACCTGCAGCAACTGGAAAGACCCCAAAAGTACCTCACCAAGAGGATCAAGGGTCTCAAACAGATGCCCTATGCAGTTCGGCTAAAGAAACTCCAGCTCTACTCAGTTGCTTACTGCCTACTCAGAGGCGATCTGTGCCTGACGTATAAAGCCATGTCCAACCCAGAATTAGTGGACATGCTCCACCTCAGGAAATCCAAATCTCTTAGAGCTACATGCTCCAGGGACTTAAACCTCAGCACAGAAATAAATAGGACATGCTGGAGAGACAGATTCATATCCCAGAGGCTCCCCTCACTCTGGAACAAAATCCCAATCCATGTTAAGCAAAGCCCCTCACTGACCCTCTTCAAGAGAAATCTTGACAAGTGAATGGGAGATCATAAGTTTACCCCTGGGATCTCTTCTGTGCCCCTGCTAGACAGAGGCACAGTAAACTAACCTTAAAAGGGCTATCTTCTGGGACCTACTAACAAGAGGGTCAGTCAACTAATCTAAAAGGGTGGCAAAAGCCAAACACACTCTGGCTAGGTTTATAAATGCTCTAGGGCAGATAGCCTAGTATCAACATATGAACCTATAAAGATGGGGACAATTTGCAAGCATCTGAATGGCTAAAAAGGTGCCCGGCAAAAAAAGCAGTATTACTTCATACAAACAATAACTTCACAAAGTGGCTTGCTTCAGTGTAATGTGGAGTAGAACTCAGGATATTACAGTAATGACTTAAACAGATGGTTGAATAAGAAAAGTGTCACATTGTGGAAGAGACAGGAATGAGACAGTTAACTGTTTTTCTTCATGTGTGTTCATTTATAAAACTGATTTGTATTAATAGGGTCATTTTTGCTAGTGTATATAATTTTTGCAAACACGTTTTTTTTTTTTTCAGTTAGGCCATTTTATTGTGCATGGCCTGAAGTCTAATAAAGCAGCTTGTTTTATTCAGTGTGATGCAAAAAAGCTTTTTACCAGCATTTGATGCTACAGAAATACTAACCCTTGTCTGTTGTTTTATCTTGAAGTTTCAGTACTTTAACTTAGTTTGAAAAATAATCTACAGAGGAGAAAAAAGGTACATTTTGCAATAGAAAATTGTTCTACCTAAATAGTGCTGGAATCAGAAAGGATAATTTTACTGTTACACCTTGCAACTTTCAGCAATTTGTTTTATGCCTTTAGACTTTCCATGTCATTGAACAACTATTAAATATTTAGATTTTGATTGTGGGATCACCTGGAGAGTAGCACATACTTTTTTCAACATCTCTGTTCTTGCACCTTGTGATATGTCCACTCCATGTCCACATATGAATAGCCCATTCTATGGGCAAAATACATGTAAAAATGGGGTCAGCTTTCTTCTCCATGGGGATCTGTTCTTGTGCACTTCTGTTGCAGCTTTCAGGTTTTCATCTTTCTGTGTTTCCTTGGCAAGCATATTTAGCAGTACTGGATTTAAAGCCCATGCCATCTACATTGCATTTATACCTTTTTCATCAAAGAATTCTTCAGTAGGAGCTATCACTTTCAACTGCTCCCAAAGTATGTCATTTATACACATGAGCTTTCCTGACATAAATGACACAATGAAGGGATAACTTTGTAGTTTCAGCAGCATTCTCTGTAGCTTTGGAGATCTGTCCCAATGGTCTTAAATAAATACCTTCTACAGTCTTGTGATCTCACTTTTCCTTTGCTGTGACTTCATGCTGGCATTAGCTCCTTAAAGGAAACAGTATAACTAATAAATTTTCTTTGGTTTACATATAGCTTTCTGCTGACACTCTAAATGGATGAATATTTAGTAGGTCCTATGTATAACCTCTGCACCTAAATCATGTTTTGATATATCCGCCAGTATTTTAATCGCTTTTGCAGAATTTTAAAATGTAAGCATTGGTGTTTTTTATTGGGTCTGCATTGAAGTCCTTCAGGATACCTTCATGCCTAGTACCTTTATAATACTGTTTATTGTTCTTTGTTTTTTTTTTTTGTTTGTTTTGCTTTTTAAGTATACTACTAGGGGTTAAGTCTATGATGTCTTGTTTAGTCATCCAGTAAGTGTGAGTTTAATTCCCTCAGGCATTTTTTGCATATAAGATAGGTTTAAGAACTCACATACACATGCATACACGCACACACATACATACAAATATATATATATATTATGTAAACACAAACACACACACACACACACACACACACACACACACATGTACGCACACATATACACACACACATACAAGCACACACACACACGCATATATATATATATATATGTGTGTGTATATTGTGTAAACGCACACACATGCACACATGCAAACACATATGCACACACATGCACAGACACACACACACACACACACAAAACCTTTCAACTGTCCACACACACACACACACACACACACACACACATACACACAAAAAAAACCTTTCAACTGTCCAGATTTCTGTCTCATATTTTTGACCTGTTCCTCATAAAATTTGTTTTCTAGAAAACCGTTGAAGATTAAAGTCACTAAATAAAGACATACATTTGAAATTTAGATTTCAAATCCTTTGGGAAATGCATACTAATACAAAACTTGCTATTCTAGCAGCTTCCTAAGTTTGCAAGGGCAGTTTTTAAAATCTGTCCCTGATTTCATGCCTTTGTCTCCCCTTTATTTTTGGATTTGTCTTGATTTCTTGCGCTTAGAATTTGAGAAGTATATGCCCCTGTCACAATCCAGACTAACTCCTGACATACTATAGTACACAAAACAGTATTGTAAGGAATACCTAGCTCCTTCTATCTGTCTGTAACCATATAAGTTTGAGCTATGACTGACATAACTGTTTTAATATTCATGTTCAATTTCAATGTAATGTTTAATGTTGGAGCTTTTCTCCCTGAGCCCCTGCTGAAAATGGACATGTATCCAGTCAGACTATCCCGGTCAACAAGTGTAAAATAAAATAAATAAATAAATGTATATATATATATATATATATATATATATATATATATATATGTGTGTGTGTGTGTGTGTGTGTGTGTGTGTGTGTGTATGTATCAGTACTTTAAATGTTCTGAATACTGAATCTCAAAAGATTGACCCAGAAAGGGTGAAACCTGAAATATTAGCCTGAAGTTACATAAGGTCACAATATAACAGAGATGGGGAATTTGCCCTTTCCCCACTGTAGTGTAACTTGGAGTTGGTATATATAATTATCAAGGGGTAAGAAGTGATGCATGGGGTGGGGCATAGAATGTGTTTTCTGTTCTTTTTTTGTTTTCAGAGTTTTGAGTTTAAGTGCTTTGGGGCCATTCATTTTAGTTTCAATATTCAGAACAATTGACATTCTGAATGTATTCCATATATATCTATATGGTTTACTATTAAAGGGTCGAACGGCACTCCTTCGAATGTCGTATAGTCGACACGGAAGGTCGTAAATGTCGAATGTCGAGGTTGGAAAATCAATCTAGGAACGGTGTTAACATGGTTTGAGGTAGGTGTTCGTATTATTCTTAACTACAAACATCTCCCCTACCTCGATCCATGTTGAAACCCATTCCTAGATTGTTTTTCCGAATCGACTATACGACGTTCGAAGGAGTGCCATTCAACCCTTTAATAGTAAACCATCTATATCTATATCATATCTATATATATATATATATATATATATATATATATATATATATATATATATATATGTGTGTGTGTGTGTGTGTGTGTGTGTGTACATATTTATACATTTCAGTAAGTACATAATCGGCTTGATTCTGTCTTGAATTAGACATGCATTAGAACTCAGAAAACAGACTGTTTGGATTCCATGTCAGGGATGTCTGCTCAGACTTCATGTCAGAGATGACTACCCACCTATATTTTGTTCTCTAGCAACAGCTTAGGGCCTCTTTGTTTGTAAAAATTGTTTAAATTACACACATTGTATATACCACAGTATAAATACTTTGGTTGCCTTTCTTTCTAGGTATGTCACCAATAAAATAATAGGAATCATGGGAAGTTCAAGGGTAGTGAGTATTGTAACTATAATGCCTTGCAAGTTCCCAACCTAGACTGTACCTCTCTGCTCATGGAAAGCTCTGCCTGTCATGCCTCGGGTAAATTTATGAATACCAATCCAATTATCAAGGTGCACTTAAAGGAAGATAATGCATCATGCTGCTTTATCTGTGTGTGTGTGGGTTGATTCCACAGGTGAGGGAGAATGCTGCGTAAGAAATTTGTCTGTTCATCTTATTTTATTGATCAGCACAAGTAAGTTTAGATCCTTTGTCCTGAGATATGTAGGGCACTGCTTCATTTGTGAAGGTACAAGGGATTCAGGACTACTGGCTCCCTAAATATTTAGAGTAAGATATAGTTCTCTTCTAAAGAGTCTGTAAGACACAGAAAAGAAGGATTATGATTCAAGTCTTTTCTGGAAACTTAGGGATCATAAGCCTCTTGGGTTTTTCCAACTGTTTGATACATCTGGTGAGGTGCATCCTATATGGCGCATTGTATTCTATAACTGGTCTGACCCATGCTAAATACAATGGGACAATAACATCTTTAGATATGAGTCATATTCCCTTGGTGATCAGTTGCACCAAGTACAAGGATTTCTTGATAACTAGTGTTATATGATGGTCAAAGGAGAAATAATTATCAACCCTGAACAATTTAATTTTGAAGTAGGTTATTGTCCATGTTATATGCATTGGGGATGGTTTATTTGCCAGATGCAATAATGCTGCATTTTTTAGCATTTAATTTAACCCATTTCAATACACCAGGCATTTATAAGACCAATTTCCTGCTACAGGGCTTCTGTGTCAGACCGGGATTTGATATGAATCCCAGATTCTAATCATTCGGAAACTTGGTAAGCCATAGGTCTTGGTTTTTAGTCTGTAGGTTACAGAAGTCAATGCCAAACAATAACAGACCCAGTATGAATGCAGTTTTGCTAACATTTTTTAGTTGTACTGTATCGCTCACATGGGTTAAGTCTTCTGCACTTATTCTGACAGCTTATTCAGTGGCTGCACAACCCTCTGCTTCTGTTTCTGCCTGTGGTCCTGGTCAGGACTCTGGAGTAGCTCATTCACTCAGTTAACAAACTGGATTAAACAAATAACATAGTAAGCTTGTTGTACCATCATCTGGAAGTAAATGTATCTGTCTTAAATTCCCATTAAACACTAATTCTCCATTTTTGCTGGCATAGATCTGTTTATTTTGTCCAATTTATTCTTTATTCCATGTACAACCTGCAGGTGGTCTAACTGAAAAGCAATATACTGAAAGTCATAAAACTGAATGTACAGTGTTGAAATGTCAAAATGCTGAAATTTTAAAATGATGAAATCCAAATACCTACTCCCTTATGCGTATAGAAAAATGTACTCCCCAACCCCTCCTTTGCAGGGCCATAGTTAGATCTTGTTTCTAAGTTTAACTAATAGGGGAGTGTTATTGTTTATTGAATGGCTGTGTACTGGCACAATGTATGTATGTTCTCTCCCAGTGTTCTAATTAGTGCAGGTTTGGCTTTTGGTGATGATCTATGTTTCATTTGCTCATGCTTGGCTGTTAGTGCACATTTAACTCTTGCAGGCTGATCTTCCTTCATTTGCTAATGCCTGGCTGTTGGTGATGGTTTGACTCTAGGTGGCTGATCTTCCTTCATCTGCTAATGCCTGGCTGTTGGTGATGGTTTGACTCTAGGTGGCTGATCTTTCTTCATCTGCAGCTGCTGGGCTGTTAGTGAAGGTATGGCTTTTGGTAGCTGATTTTGTTTCATTAGATCAGGCTTGATGTCATGCATGATGAGTGATAGTCCAAAGTTCCTTGTCTATAAAAATCAGCTTTTGATTATCAGATATGTGCAGAGTTAGTTCATAACGGCAAAAAATACACTGAACCCACAGATATTGCCAACATACTGGCAGACAGGTTCAGTGCAAATTTCTCCCCTCCCTCTCCCCAAAAAGACAAAGTAAATATCTCAGCTGAATGCAACCTCCCTGAAATCTCAGATGTCCAGGTGAGAGCTGCCCTCAGCAAAGCTAAAAATACAGCATCCATGGGACCTGACGGTGTCCCGGGTTGCGTGCTACGTGAACTCTTAGAGGAGCTAAACCCGCACATAAGAACACTGTTTAATCTTAGCCTTGCTACAGGATATGTCCCTGAACACTGGTGTACAGCTACATTGGTCCCATTCCACAAAGGTGGCACCTCTACAGACCCTGGAAACTACCGCCCCATAAGCTTGACCAGCCTGGTCTGCAAAGCTATGGAAAGGATCATTATGGAACTCATAAACAAAGACATCGGGGACCTACAGTCAATTGACCCTACCCAGTTCGGCTTTGTAAAAGGCAGATCCTATCTTTTAAACCTGGTGGACTTTTTTGAAACAGTCACTAGAGCCATCGATAAAGGCAAATCAGTTCATACAGCCTACCTGGATCTGGCAAAAGCCTTCGACACAATACCCCACTCAGGCATCATAGACAAGCTCAACAGCTTAAATGTAAACCCGTTTGTCACAAGATGGGTTACAAACTGGCTAAAGGACAGAACCCACAAAGTCAGAATAGCTGGTGCTATGTCAGACTCTAAGCCAGTCACAAGTGGAGTCCCACAGGGCTCTGTCTTGGGACCCCTCTTGTTCGGCATTTATTTCTCAGATGTGCAGGCAAACATAGGGGGATTGTGGCTGACAAAGTTCGCAGATGACTGCAAACTAGGCGCCATAGTTGACACACCAGTTGACACATGCATCCTCCAGAAGGGCTTCACAGAAACAGACGACTGGTGCCAGAGTCATGGCCTTAAACTAAATGCCAAAAAATGTATAGTCATCTCCTTTGGAAAAAACAAAGTACCCACAAATTACCACATAGGTGGTAATCCATTAAGTACGGAAAAAGTAATCAGAGACCTGAGGACCCAAGTTGACAGTGACCTCTCATTTGACACCCACATCGCCAAAGTGGTTAGAAAGACTTTCTACCTTGCCCACCTTATCATGAAGGGATTTACATCCAGATCAAAGGATGTCATTGTACCCTTATATTCCTCCCTTATCAGGCCTATGATTGAGTACAATGCCCCATTTGGTATGTACCTCACCAGGCACCTGCAGCAGCTGGAGAGACCCCAAAAGTACCTTACCAAGAGGATCAAGGGTCTCCAGCATATGTCATATGCTGCCAGACTGAAAAAGCTCCAGGTCTATTCAATAGCATACCACCTGCTCAGAGATGATGTGTGCCTTACGTACAAGGCCATGTCCAATTCAGAATTAATGGACATGCTCCACCTCAAAAAATCCAAATCCTTCAGTGCCACAAGAGCTAAAGATCTAAACCTCAGCACAAATATGAATAGGACATGCTGGAGGGACAGATTCATAACCCAGAGGCTTCCCGCACTCTGGAACAGGATACCTGTCCATGTTAGGCAGAGCCCCTCACTGACTCTGTTCAAGAGAAATCTGGTCGAATGGATGGGTGATTGTAGGTTTACCCCGGGGGTCATCTCTGTGTCATTGCTAGATAGAGGCACAGTAAACTAAATTTAATTTAAATTGTACACTTTTGTATCATTACATGGGGTGGCGAAAGCCACATACACTTTGGCTAGGCTTATAAATGCCCTAGGGCAGATAGCCTAGTGCTATACTATGAAACTACTATGAAACTATGAAACTAAATTTTCAGTACTTATTCCATTTGCTTTTGTCTTTCCCTCACTTGTATTTTTAGCAAGAATTTTTTGGGCATGGGTGGGTCCCATGTCTGTGAACCTACTTGCTAATCATTGCAATTTTGCCCATTCTTTCCTTGATGAGCAAAAACAGTGGTAGTGGAGCCATTATACTGTTAGTCAAAGGAGACTTTCTTTTGCATGCCTTAATGCCCCCTCATATTTCATAAATCAGTGCAAGACAAGCAGTCTATAGACTATTAAAAAGCTGGCTAAGAAACCATTTTCAAAAAGTTCTCTCCAGCATCAAGTCATGCAGCACAAGCTAGACCGTAGGAGAATTTGAGGATGCCTTTCATTTTATCTAGGGTTACCATGAAGGTAGCATGACATGTAGAGAAGTTTGTTCCAGATATGGAGGATATGTTGAAATATGATTCTGTCAAGCCAGAATATCTGATTTTTATGTTGATGAAAGTTTAGTTGCTTTATCTGGGTATTTGAGGATGGAATGAGTATTTGAGGAACCATTTGTCCTGCAAAAAAATTGGAGTTTAAGGAGGGTTGCATCTTTCATGGATCAAAGGACAGAAGAGTCTATAATACTTTCTTGGGTGGCATAAGCTAGGGAACCTTGTTGGCTAGGCTTACTTAGGCCCTTGGGCTGATAGCCTAGTACCTACCTTTGAACCTATGAACTAAGAGACAGAGTACAGGTAGAGGGCTGCTAGATAACAGTGGAACTTTATGCCACTGATAATTTTATTTAGGAATCTCTTGAGGTTTCTCAAGTTGACTGATATGGTTTAACAAATACATACCAAAAGGATCATTATATTCAATAATCAGAATAATAAAATATGTATAAATGGCAATTAAGACTTATTTGTCTGTAGAGGAAATATTGTATAAATTAGTTCACCCAGAGGGAGTGATTTCCAAACTACTATGGTAACATGATAGTTAACAGGTAAGGAATTATCAGCAAGAATACCCAGATCCATTATGACAATGTCTGTTTGTTGAAGCACTTCACCTATATGGTATGATAAGGAAATGTTTTGCTTACTGGAATAAGATCTACTACATTTTTCACATTAAGTTTGGGACCACTGTCCTTTTGCTAGCTGTTAATATAGTCTAACCCACATGGGAATAACTTTGTTGGATAACAACACCCAGTTTTATACTCTGCAAACTCAGATAACCACAGGCCTGGACTGTTTTTGAATGTCTCAGAAACTGATGTTTCTGCTTTTAGAAGTGGTGGCTGCAAGTTTATTCACATGAATAGTGTCAGAAAACAAGTTAACTGGCTCCATTGTGTCGAGGAATGGATGCCCCTACACCATATAGCATAAATACTTTGAGAAAATATGTGCAGTGGTTGAAATGTCAAGCCATCACCTGCTTTTGTGATGGATGTAACCTCCTGTCACAGGTGCACCATCTTGTCACAAGCAGTCAGCCCATGTTAGGTTCCCAATATCCAATGGAGATTCTTTAATAAGGGATGTGTCCCAAGATGCACCTTTCACCCCCCCACACACACACACACATCCAGAAAGGGTTAGCAGGCTACACATCTTCACTTTTCTCCTTCCCTAACTTGCTCCTTCAGCACCTGAGCAAATAACCAAACCAGGGTCATCCACTGGGTCATTAGCAAGAGTTCAGCTCCTCTATATCATGGAGGCACCCACATGCCTAACAAGGTTTGCAGAAGTCATGTTACATTCCTTCCAAGTTGATGTTCCGTGATTCGCTGAAAGTTCTGCTGAGCTTGACATATCACCCTGGTCCTCTCAGCTACAATTTGGTCAGACTTTGTTATTTTTATATTACTAAGCTGCTTGCTTGTCTAGATGTAGTCTTCACTGACATATGTGTGCACTTGACTCCCACCACTAATTCTGACTGATTCATTTCCTACTCATAAGTGTGCATAATTCTAGTATGTCTTATTACAAGATGTCCCTGTCTCCCTCACCATTTCCAGGATAGAATATTTCCTCAGTGTCTATATTAGTAATTAATCTTGCATTAAAAATTTATGGTGGAGAGGGATTTAGCACATAAAGTGTGTATGAATTTCTGCATGTATCCTTGAAATAGGCTGTCAGTTGCACATGGTCACTTGTACAGCTCCATCAAATGCATACATGTATGCCCCATTTGTACAATCACAGAACACAATTAAAGTAGCATTGTGCATCTGTCCAGTAAACCCAGAAGTCCACTCTGGAGAGATGGAAAATAATGAGTGAAGGCCTGATTTCCAGTCTCATTGTGGATGAGTGCGGGATTCTGCATAATACACATATCCTATAATAGCACCACAAGCTAGCCCAAGACACAGAACAAGTGGTTTGCTCATTTACGGAATCAGTATTCATAAAGAGAAGCAGACCATACTTACACATGCAACTATGTGGATTGCATGCCTGTAATCAGTTTATCTGTGTATGTGTGTTTGGGTGAGGGCAGTGGAGGGCAGGGTTGGTATGCCTGGCTGCAGAAAAAAAAATATTCAGCTTCCCAGGAGGTATGATGATTTCATAGCTAACAATCTCCTGTGTTCTTCCAGAAAATAAATGTGAGCCAAGGAGGTGATATGGTCCTTTAAAATCCACACTCCTGAATTACACACAGTACTCTCCTTTTAGGAACATAAAGCTGACTTCTGGTCACTAACTCAGTTCTCCCAGTGTTTTGCCCCTTTTAATGTTCAGAATGCTAGGTACACTGAAGAATGAAGTACAGCAGGCAAGCAAACTACCCCTATGCCATCAGAAGAGCTGCATTATTTTGAACTTTGTGTATAAACTATATACTCTGCCAGTGACATACAAGGGTTCTTTGCTTCCTGGCTTCCTTCTTCTGAAATTTCCTCTTCTTTATTTTGAGCTTGTAATACAGTTAAGCTATTTAACTGGAGCTTTATTATTTGTCAGCAGCCAGTTGGTCAATGCTTGGAACATCGAACATGAAAAATTGTTGATGTCATGTCATGGTGTTGAACAGCAAGAAGGTTGTTGTTGTGTGTTTTGGCTTTTCCTGGTTAGGGGTCGCCACAGCGGAACTCCAGTCCGCTAATGATTGGCAGTAGATTTTTACGTGCCGAGTTGCCAGCCCTGACGCACAACCTTCAATGAAGGTACGTCCATTCACGCATATCTCCACACAGAAGATGCTCTAGCTGAGAATCGAACAGGACAACATCTTACTGTGAGGCAACAATGCTTCCACAGCACCACCACCACAGTTGAACAGCAAGAAGGTAAGTGTTGTTTTTTTTTTTTTTTTTTTCCTGACTTTCTCCCTCTTTTCCAGGTTTGTGCAACACATACGTGTGCACCCTCCCACACACACACACACACACACACACACACACACACACACACACACACACACACACACACACACACACACAAACATTCCTGGAGTGAGAAGGCTTTCCCCTTCATTGGAGCTGTTGGGGGTACTTGTCCTCCTACAGAAAAAAATTACTTTGCGGTATCCCTGTTTACCTCCCTAGGTTTCAGATGTTATAAGGTGGAATAATCAAAAGGTGATTGTTCACAGGGCTCCCTGTTTTAATCCCTGTATTAACAAGATGTCCAGCCCCACTGTACATGTAATGACAAGTGCTCATTTTTGTTCCCATTGGCCCTAGTCATATTTCAGCAGTTTACTATCTCTGCTTGCATGACAATGTGAATGTCATTTTACACAACTGCCACTTTATAATGATTTGCTAGGCATTGAGAGATTGTTCTAGTATAATAATGATTTTGCTGTTGTGCACATACAGGTTTTAGACAGGTGTCTCATCAATGACTGACAGTGGAGAAACACCTATCATCAGATGGTAACTGCATACATTTCTAGCATCCAGCATACAACATGTGCAAGAAATCATGACATACTTGTGACTAACTGTGCTTTTGTGTGAACGTAAATGAAAAAATGCCATCCAGGGGATGACGTCTTGCATTTCTGAGCTTTGTAGTCTGCCCATAATATTAATGTTTCATGCCTGAAACAGTCACAGTTAATATTGTTCTTTATGTCAAACCATTTTGGAATACATCTATTTGAAGGGCATTAATTGGCTCTGCATTAACATTTTCAGATTTTATGACGTTTTTAGGTAGATATTCATCAAAATATAAATAAAAGATCGTTATTTGTTCAAAGGCCATATGTCATTTAACTTTTAAAAGAACTGCCTTATTTTTGAAAGAAAGACAGTACAAAACATTTGATCCATGAATGACTTCTCTTCAAAACAGATTGTGTTGTCTTCTTGACTAAGCATACATGGTTTGATTGTTTCATGTTACCTTTATTTTAACCAAAAGGTATAGTTACCTTTTCTCTGATTAATGGCAGATGTCACTTTGGTAGTTATATGCATCTCTTGTATTTGCCTCTATCATTTTCACTTTTTGGATGTTATTTTTGACCAGGCTGTTATCTGCATGATTCACTTCTTGAACAGGCACCCCCATCCACCACACAATGGGACCCCTTTGTGTGGTGGATGGGGGTGCCTGTTCACTTCTTGAACAGGCACCCCCATCCACCACACAAAGGGGTCCCATTGCGTTATCTCAGTTGTATGATTATAATTCCTCAGTGTACAGACATAAAAATGTTTAAAGAAGTTTGCCATTCACTTTATAATCAGTGCTACTGCATTTCTTATTTCTCTTTAATAAGGGCAATTCTACAGTAATAGATGCAAGCAGAAAATGCCTTTTCCACTGTTTATGCATCCATTCCCTGCAGATGACAGGTCAGACCTCAGACCCATAGCTGACCCTCCATAAAAACAGAAAACTCTTTTCTGTCCAGCCAGTATTTATCAAAGACATTTAACACACTGACCAGATGTAATCAGGCAATAAATATTCGCCCAACTGCAATTTGGTCACTCACTCATGGGAAAAAACAGTTAATCAGTTATATGTTAATGATTTGATTTTTGTTTCACTTGTTTTTAATATACTTCTTTTTGTGTGTATTTTCATTGTCATTTATCCTGATAGTCTGTACCTGGTGTGCTAATGGAGCAGAACTAGTGGGATTATCTCAGTGTAAAATATATAATCTGGCTTGCATTACTGCTGTTATACACAATATTCATCCATTACTTTTCACTTGAATTTAGACTATTTTAAATTTTATGGTTCTGCTTCCATGATTCAGCTATCCATGGCCTCCTTTTCCACTAATACTTTACTTCTGTGCTAGGCAAGTTTATATAGTAACAACTATCCATCAAGCCCACATAAATAATATGCAGTTATCTAGTTTGTTGTCAGTCTAGTGTCCCTACCTCTCAACCTGCAGTCATTGAAAATAGGTACAAACCCATTGAAAAGTAGGCACATCCAGTCAACTGTCTGGGCATCTATTTAGCATAACATTTCAATACCAAATAGCGCATAATTCTTCCCACATCCAGTAGGAATGTGGGTTATGACTCAGAAACACGTGTCAGTGTGACAAAAATTATGGGAAAATTAAGCACATTATTGACAAAACAGTATAAATTCTGTTGACTTTTATGAAATGTATTGCAAAATTGTGCCACACAATGTTGTTTGTTTTTGCTTCTCAAAAAGGGAGCTATAAGACGTGTGCATCCTCTTTCTTTAAGTTATTGGTGCCACTAGCATGTCGATCATATAGGGTAGTTTTCTGTGTCCTAGACAGCTTCAAAAATCACATGTGATGAAGGGGATTCGGAAAATTATATGAAAGGGTAAATCAAGGCAGAAAATAGGGACATCATACCAAAAGGGTAAATCAAGGCAGAAAATAGGGACATGATATGAATGGGTAAATCAGGCCTGAAAATAGGGGTGTTAATCTAAAATAGGGACAGTTGAGAAGTGTGATGTTACCTGATGCACAATTCCAGAATGTTCCAAAAACACAACATAGTGTTCTCTGCTATACAGTATTCAGCTTTTCTGAGGTTACATTTTTAATGCTGCTATACTTTAGTATATGCTTTTATATATTTTAAAACCTTTCTAGTAGAGAGTGCATATTTTGCTACATATACAATAGCTGTGATAGGTTATTCTTTGATATACAGTATTCATTATAATTTATTCACTGCAGCATGTTAACTTGAGCATTTATCTGCCTGTGTAATGTATCGTTCCTTGTACCATGGTTCATTTTAAAAGACAGATTTTGAAAAAAATGGTTTGCAGGAAACTCTTTGTTGTATTTTATTGTATTACAATTGACCTCCACCTTCCATCTCACATCTGGAAACATATTTTTACTCAGCATGTCTTTCAGAAAAAAAACCTTGAACGAATAAACAGATGAAGGCTTTGCGACAATAAGACTGCCTGCTATGATTTTATAGAAAGAATGTCATCCATACTTTAACTTTACCTGTAGAATAAAACAGATTATTTACTGAAAATATGGGAAACATCTTCAAATAATGCTATTGAATGCACTTCAAAAATGAAATAAGTACCATTTTAAATGCTAGTGTAATTCATACTAGAAGTCATGTCTGATTTGTGTTTTACACTTAAATGTCTTTATACTTATTTATTTTACAAGTCAAAATCAGCTACCTTTAAACCATGCCATATACTAAAACTAATATAATATAATTATTGCTGGAGCGCCTTCTGTGTGGAGTCTGCATGTCCTCCCCACAGTCGAGTGGCGTTCGAAAGACATGCGTAGAATGGGCGTGCCTTCGTTGAAAGTTGGGTGTCGAGCTGGCACCTCAGCACCTGTAAAAAATCTACTGCCAATCATTAGCGGACTGGAGTTCCGCTGTGGCGACCCCTAACCGGGAAAAGCCGAAAGAAAAACAACAACATTTTCAAGAATAAAGCAGATATTTTAATGTACAATAGAGAGTCGATTATCCGAACATCGATTATCCGAACAGTCATGTATCAGAACCAGCCTTCCATAGCTTTCAGGTAGGAAAAATCATAAAGTCTGAATATGTAAACATTATACGTATTCATGTCAGCATGTTTTTTTTTTGGGCTTATAGCCAGCTCATGTGTGATAAATATTCTTTATTGTCCACTGGAATCGCTGAATGGCTGAAAAGTATATTCCTGCATGCCAAAAAAAAAAAAAACAAGATTTTAGAGGTTTTTTATCCAGTTTATTTATACGTTTGATTATTCAAACTACCCTAGGTCCCAATTAGTTGGGATAATCGACCCTCTACTGTAATTATATTCGAGATTAATAACCATTTGCAGTGTTGATATTTTTGTATGTAAAAGTTTCAGAATTTTTGAAGTATCTCTCACACTAGCAAAACAAATCTGTAGTGTGACTGAGATCTCTTTTCATTGTGCACCCATCTATTCTGGGAATAGTTTGGGAAGTAACAGTAAGATGTTTCAATGCTATTAATTAGTTTCATTTGTGTGCATAAACAAATTCTATGTCACAATTTCTCCAGCAGAGGGCAGTCTCTGAAATGTAGTCAATGCACTGTATATTGAAATAGGCTCTTTCATAACTTTATGTAGCATGAGTAAATATGCTTTTATTACCTTGAGCACTTTTGTATCAATGTGTTTTGAAAGTTTGGAATTGCAAAAGAATAAGTACAACATACAAATAGTAATTAGAACAAGGCAAGTCAAATCAGCACTAATTAACAATTAGTTCATTACCACACGGTATGCTTTCTCAAAACATGCATGAGTTAAGTAAATAACAAACTAGAATGGAGAGGGTATTCAACAGCGTTACTGGTTGCTATAACATAAAATAAAATGAATTTCCCTGCCTCTGTAAGATAACATCGCAAGACATATGCCAATGTTGTCTTTTCACTGGTATTGTCTCTTAAAATCTGTGCTACAACCAGAATCATGCTGAAATCCTAAGGAGTAGGGTGAAAAGTCACATTATAAAGCTACCAAATTCCTAGAAGAGAACATAAGGAGCACATATATAGCCCAAATAAGTCCCATAGTAAGAATCATAAACATAAGCATTGTGGCTGCCTTAAACATTTCTCTGTAGTTCGTACATTAAGCCTTAGGCAGAAAGAAATATTTCCAGAGTTTCGGCACTCTGGGATGAAATATTGTCAGGCAAGCAGTAAATAATGTAGAAATCAGACATTGCAACAGTTGTCCATGTGACACAATACATAGGCATACATTAAATGCACACTCTGCCTGTCTCATTCTCAAAAACACAGAGAGAGAGAGCGAGAGACACACACACACACACACACACACACACACACACACACACACACACACACACACACACACACACACATGCACACAGAAACTCTTAGAGCTGATATATCATGTTCTCACAATTCATGCTGATTTCTAAAGCACTGATTATAGTAAAAAAACAACGTTTCTTGATTTTTTCCTTCCCGAGGAAATTTTATCCTGGATGTGTTTCATAAATATGTAAAGAATGTTGCAAAAGGGAAGCAATCTGAAGTAAAATGGAATGATCATAGAAAAACAGCTGTGAATCTTAAGACACAGCTCCACGGTATTCTGATGAAAGATAGCAAGACAGAACAATAAAGCTGAAATAAAGTCTTTCGTGTGGTAATGAGGAATACTACAATGCAAATTAAGTTGCCATCATGCTGTGTGTAGTTCTTGAATGTTATACAACATAACTTCTAGCAAGCTAAAAAATCATTCATTCAAAAACAAAGTAACTCTATGCACATGTGGGAAGTGAGCAAGAAATGAATGGTGCAAATTTCCTATATACTCTGGCAATGATGACCAGAAGGGGCATGGAGGGTGCAAATGCAAAATACCAGCCAGCATATTTGTACTGTTTGGAATCGTATTACACTGCATGATCAGCAGCTTATTTAACATCATGTTATATATGTCAAAATGTTAAATACCATTATTGGCATGTGCAATGTGGATGTCATACCAACAAGACATCATGGCTGGCCTGACTTGATCCTCTTTAAACTGAGGTTGTAGTAACCATATATAACTTAAACACAGGGGCATCCAAGCAGCCTACAGATGATGCAGAAAGGATGTCTGGGTATTTGTGTCATGGAAAGAAGCAACAGACTTCATCTGTGTGCCATGTTACATGCAGGATACAACACATTGGCTGATACCCCTCTGAATGAGGAAACAAACCAGCATGTAAATATTTCACACTGAGGCAGTCTGCAAGTGGTGCTAAGCATAACTGCACACACACACACACACACACACACACACACACACACACACACACACACACACACACACACGCACGCACAAATGCACAAACACACACACACAAACACACACAAACATGCACACACATGCAAATGCGCAAAGACATAGACAAACATAAGCACACACACATGCTTGTACGCACATAGTTATATGCACCATATTGAGTGAAAAATGAATGGTTCCAAACCATTGTTTTGAGGGCAGCATGTAATATATCTCCTGCAAACCTGCAAACACCCTGCAAATGATAATGATGATAACGATGCCTACCTCTGACACACAAATGAATGGACCATATATTTACTCGGGGTGTGTACTACAGGATATATCATTAGTATGCATGTGTGCCACACAGGATATCTGAGAGAGTAATCAAAGACTAATCAGTGCATTCCATTTATTTCTCAGATAATGCTGTCTACATACTACAATCCTGCTTTATTTGGTCTTTCAACCCATGTCCTTCTGACCAAATTATACTGACTATGGGTAAAATAACATTATTTGATCCTAAGCTTCAATTGCTAAATCTATCTGTGGTACCCCCTCACCTACAAATTTGCCACCCATCTTCCCAAAAGTTACGTCTGGAGTTGCTAATGAGTAGTATGTTTGACTCTCTCAGTAGGTGTCTTTATCTCCTATGATGGTGGCAATTACAGTCCCAATTTCAGATGTGTCACTTATCTGTAAGTGGGAAAACAGAAATGAGATTAGAATGTGTGTAGTCCATGCAGAGTCCAGTGATAAGTGCAGCTCCTCATGAACCTACACTCGATAGGTGCAAGCTCTTCAATGGGAATTTTACCCTTGGCAAGCCTAGTTAGAGTTATACCCATTAGCAGGCTGTGCTAATGCTCTGCCTCTCAACTCAGGACCACATTTTTTATGGTGCTCACTAATATTTAATGTTCTGCTCACAGGAATTTATTAAAAGGAAAAGAAACATTTAATATTCTATACTAATAATAATTTATTAAAGAAAAAAGTGTTTCAGCAAAGCAAACACCATGCAAATAATTGTTATATCCCTAATTTTCAACACTCTTAGACTAAATGGAAGGTCAACGAGCTTGTCTTCCCTCAGTTGTCAGTCTCATAGCACTTGTGTACTCCTGCAGTGTGTCAACTGTCTGATGCTCAAGGACAATGAACTACAACTTACTTTGTTACCAACTGCCTGTGAGAGATGCAAACGTTTAGCTAGACTGGAGTTGTCATGCTGACAAAAGAAAAAAAAACAGGATGCTTAAGCCCTCTGCTAATAAAAATGTACTGATGACTCCAGAATAAGACACAGGTACGCTATACTCACAATAAAAATGTACTGATGACTGATGACTCCAGAGTAAGACACGGATACGCTATACTCAGAATAAAAATGTACTGATGACTGATGACTCCAGGGTAAGTCACAGGTATGCTATACTCACAATAAAAATGTACTGATGACTGATGACTCCAGAGTAAGACACAGGTACGCTATACTCACAATAAAAATGTAGTGATGAGTGATGACTCCAGAATAAGACACAGGTACGCTATACTCACAATAAAAATGTAGTGATGAGTGATGACTCCAGAATAAGACATGGATATGCTATACTCACAATAAAAATGTACTGATGACTGATGACTCCAGGGTAAGACACAGGTATGTTATACTCACGATAAAAATGTAGTGATGAGTGATGACTCCAGACTAAGACACAGATACGCTATACTCACAACGCTAGATGAAAATGAGGTGATGGTGAGGTGTCTTTCAGGTGCCAAGATCTCCAATATTTCAAGGGCCTTCAAGACAATTGAGATAAACAGGTATAATTACAATGTAGTGGTGGTACATGTAGGTGTAAATAACCTGGTGCATAAAACCCTTAGGGATAAGCAGAGAGAAATTTTCACACTCTCCATGCATGTCACAAATAAGGAAAGACTCTGGTATTGAGCAGAATCCTTTTTTTTTCCCAATAGTGATGCCAAGATACAAAGAACATATGACTGGTTTTAACAATTAGCTGAATAACTGTGTCCTTTGAGGGGATCCAGTACGTGTCAGTGTGGGACAAGTTGCTGCACAGCATTGCCTGCTTTACCAAGGGCAGCTTGCACCTTTTATTCCAGGGCTTCCACATACTAAAGCCTTTGGTGATGTTCTATTGACTTTTGTAAGGCAGAATCTAGCTAATGAATCTTCCATCATAAAACAAAATAAATCAAGCACAGGACAATATCATGGTGTTTCCTGAAAACTTAATTCCCTGATATTTAAGCTCTCATGCAATTGGAGCCCATCCATGTTTGCATTATTCCTGAAATCTTGGTTTAAAAGTGCAGAAAGCATCCCCTCTGTATCGGATTTTTGCAGCTACCACACTTTTAGAATCAATGGGAATGGCAGTGAAGTATCCATATTTGGTAAAAAACACATTACCTTGAGGCAGTTTCCTAGAGACCGAAAATCAAACCTTACTGAGATTCATCTCACTCAATATAAGCATGTTACAGGACCCCATCCCTGCCCCCACCAATGGCCACTGAAAACCATGTACAGTTCTTAAATATAGTGGATGAACTTCAAATGCACAAAAAGTGCATTATCCTGAGTGACATTAAATACTCATAAACAAACTAGGAGACCCACACCTCAAATGTAGTCTATGCCTCAAAAATTAATTTCATTTCATAAATACATCTTTTCTGTATCAAATAATCAAACAGTCCACTAGATGATCAAATATTCTTGATATAACATCTACGTGTACAATCCCACTTATATACCCTTCCCCAGTTTAGTCTGACAAACTGCTAATCTTCTCTTTCAAAAGTCCCCAAAACAACAGATGCAAGTATCACAACATTCAAAGACTTCAAATGTATGAATCTCCCACAATTCTGTGATGAAATCTCAAAGTTCAAGTATAATTGTAACCTCAAAAATATTATGCAGCTAGTAGTTATACAAATAAATTCTACAGTTACCTACAAAACTATGTTAACCTGACTGCCCCTATCAGACCCAGATAAAAATAGAAGTGCAAGAGCGAACCAGCCTGCTGGTCCACATACATAAATAAGCAATGCAATAAAAATGGAAAAGCTTTTTAGAATATACAACAAAATAGAAATCCACAAATCAAGGTCAATATTAAAAGGTTATCTAACGTACTAAAAACTACTATCAAGAAACCAAGGCATCCAATGAAGTTTGGTTGGCATTGCAAGCTAAAGATAATTACAAACCCTCCCCTACTTATCTCAGGAAGCTATGAAATAGCAATGAACTTACACAAAATGGTACTTGTATCTAGTGGTTATCACAACTCTATTATCAAACAAATTCAGTACAAATTTTGCTCCAGAGACATCTATACAGAACCCCCATATCCCTAAGGATCTCTACCCCCCCCCATGTCTAAAGAACACTTGCTAAAAGTACTCTCCAAAACAAAAATTATATTTTCTGTGGGGCCTGGTCTGATATTATATTAGGCTGTCTGCTGAACAGCACTAAACATGCACTGGTGGACCTTCTCCTACAGCTATTCAAACTAGGCTTATCCACTGGCTTTGCTCCTGAGAGATGGTGCACAGCGGTTGTGATACAATTCTCAAGGGCAGTCCCACTACAGATCCCAGAAATTTCAGATCCAACATCCTGACAAACCTCATTTGGAAGGCCATGGAAAGGATCATAACTGACCTGATAAACTAAAATACTAAAACTCTCATAAGACATGACTCCCAGCAATCTGGCTTTGTTAAGGATAAATTCTGTCTAATAAATCTGGTAATTTGTTTTTGAAAATGTAAATCAAGCCATAGACTGCTGTCATACTGAACATACAGTATACCCTAACCTTGTCAGAGCATTAAATACCATAGCACATGCTACCATAAATAATGAGCAAAATGCAGTCCAAACTGATTCCTGTGTAGTTAGGCAGATAGCAAATTGGCTAAGGGACAGAACTCTTACAGTAAGGGTCACAAGCGTGTCCTGAGAGAGCATGAAGGTAACCACTCATGAGGTGAGGTCCCTCAGAGATTGTGTTGGGGCCTATCCAATTCAGTATATCATTCTCTAATCTTCAAATCAAAAATAAGGATCACTGGTTAACCATGTTTTCCAATAATTGTAAACTAGACATTGTACTCAAATTCCTTAGTGAGAGGAAGCAGCTACACAGTTTAATAGCAGGTGAACAGAAAATGGACTAAAACTAAATGCTAAAAAATGCAGTATTGTTGCATTTGGTTAACAAATGTCCCACCCAACTTACAGAATAGAAAATACCCTACTCTGTTGATCATCATGTGGCAACAGTGGTTAGAAAATCCTTCTGTCTGGTACAGTAGATCACAAAGGTCATTTCCTCCAGATCCAAAGAAGTCCTTAACCATTTATATTCAACACTGATTAGGCTTATCATCAAATACAGTGCCCCCTGTAGGATGCATCTTATTAGACATATCAAGCAGTTGGAGAGATCCCAAAGGATCCTGACAAAAAATCATGGGTCTAAAAGACCTGAGAGCCTTGTCCCTGTATTCAGCGTCCTACAGACTTTTCAGGTGTGATCTATTCCTTGCCTTCCAGACCATTAGGAATCCAGCAGTTCAATTCCTCTTATATTTCCACAAATCAACAGTCCAGAAATATTAGGACCAGAGATCTGAACCTGCTTCAGTAAATACATCATGGTGAAGACAGATTTGTCATATGCAATGACTACCCCTTCTCTGGAACAGACGTCCACTCCAGACCAAGCAATGTGACACACTATTCTCTTTTAAAAAGAAATTAAACAATTGGCTGGTTGTTCATAAATTCCTCCACCTCCCCAGCATGGCTGGCCTATTGGTCCTTGAAAAAAGGAAGTAAGATCTAAGGGCGGCATTGGCAAGGCATAACTAGCTATAAAGCCCAGCTGCCTTGTATTTTCTATGATTTCTATGAGAAGTGCACATGCTAGATAGCTGCAAACATAGATAGGATTTCAAAGGCATCGTTCTTGTTCTGGTTTGTAGTGACAACCACACCAACATCCTTTGTTAGTAAAGGTTAGATAGTGGAAGTTTTTGGCCTTAATATTTGACACCACAGTAGTATGTCAGACTTACTTTTTTAATCAGCTATTATTATAGTTATTGATTCACAAAACATAAGCAGCAATGATTTAAATGAAACAACAATAATAAAGTAATAGTAGTCAGTTATGAGACAAATATAAAGATAACATCAGTGATATGCATGGTTTAGGTGTTATCATTATTTTGCAAAGTCATTCTACAATTTACAGAATTAACATACTGTATAAAATAAATCCTGCTAGTAGTTTTAGATAAGGTCCCCCTTTCCAACAACAATATCCCACAGATGGTGTTCTAGAACTTCTAATAACAATGGAATAAACTCTAAAATCTTAGAATTAATAGAGTAGCAGAACAATTTAGCAGCTTACAGAGGTTTAAAGCCAAATCTAGACATCCATAAAATGATTTTTTTTTTCAGAAAATAAACTTTCCTGCTGTGAACTGGAGGAGGCAATGATTAGTAAATGCCTAATTATTTATATTCATGAAGTTATTATATATATATATATATATATATATATATATATATATATATATATATATATAGATCATTGATCAAGTTTTCAGGAATTCAAAATTCATATCGGTAAGATGAATTTCCTCAAAGCTTTTGAATGAAGATCCAGGTATAGTAAGGATCGGGAAATTTACCATTTTCCTCAATGTAATGCAATCTCAGAGTCGGTATATATAATTTGCAGGGGGAGTGTGGGGTTGCAGGGGGCTTGGCCACCTGTAAAAATGTAAATATGAATTCTGAGTTTCTGAAAACTTGATCAACTGACACATATCCATATTTATATATATATATATATATATATATATATATATATATATATATATATATATATATATATATATGGGTCTACTACAGTAAACCGACAGTACACAACACCGACACCCACAACACTGACACCACAAGAACAAAACCGCAAAAACATGAAAGTTCACATGCCCGACAAACCACAATCCCGACAGTTAACAAAACAAAAAGTTTGCTGTTCCACACAACACACACACAACACAAGCACACCAACAACCTAAAAACCTATATTACACCTTACACACAACTATCTATGCACTAACCTTAACCCAAACCCTAACCCTAAGGTCCGTCACTATCGCACACTTACCTTACCCGCACCATAACCCTAACTCACTTAATCCGCCCCTAACCCTCAAGTCCCTCACTATCGCACACTTACCTTACCCACACCCTAACCCTAACTCACTTAATCTGCCCCTAACCCTCAAGTCCAGCACTATCGCACACTTACCTTACACACACCCTAACCCTAAATCCCTCACTATTGCACACACACCTTACACGCACCCTAACCCTAAATCCCTCACAATCGCACACACACCTTACATGCACCATAACCCTAAATCCCTCACTATCGCACACTTACCTAGTCATGCTCACATGTTTCCCATGTCGATGTTTTCGCTGTCGGGATTCCGAGTTGTCGGTTATCTGCTCCGTCAGTCTTCTGGCATCGGTGATGTCATTGTCGATCTTCCAAGCTTTCGTTCTAATGTAGGGAACCCATATATATATATATATATATATATATATATATATATATATATATATATATATATATATATATATATGTGTGTGTGTGTGTGTGTGTGTGTGTGTTTGTGTGTGTGTGTAAGGATCTGAGTAAACCTTCTGAATAGACAGTCTATCAACATTATCAGCATTCTCTCTGTTGCAAAACACTTCCCCCAACCACATCTCACCAGGCTAAACCTTTGTCAGATGGAATTTATGATCAATAGCTAACATTGAAACTTACTCCTCTAACCACTTTAAAAACAATTGTTTACAAGAGTAGCTTTTTCCCCTTGTATCTATACCCTCACTTCACTGAATATTTTAGTTTTTTTTTTTAATTATGAATGATTTGTTGGTTTTTACAATCTAAACGTGAACAACATCTATAAAGGTTATGAATAGAATTTTCTGACTCAGATTTTGGGCACTCTTTATTTAGTGATTCAGCTGAGTCCTTGGTGTGTGCCTGTTTGAATATGGTTAAGGTCAATAAATTACAATATAGAGGACTGATTATCTATGCCCTTGATGGCATCATTCCATAAAAATATAGTTGACACTGTCATTTCCACATGGAGAAACTGTATGCCATAGCAAACTCCTGCTGTCTTCTGAGCACTCAGTGATGTTCTTTTCTGGTGGTTGTAGATAGTTTTTGGTGATACAAGGACTTTGTTAAAGTTACAAGAAGTAACAGCATGTGGTGCAAATAAAATCCTGTATCCATCAGCAATATGGTCTGTTCAGTACTGGACTGTGCCTGGGCTGTATAATAGTCAGAAGAGTGTAAGAAACCAATATTATAGAGTTTATATATTGATACAATATCCCATGTGTGTATATATATTTCAAGGTGGATGTCATCATTGTTGGGCAAACATACACCAATGTCACCTGGCAGGACATTTTGTTGGGTCAGTAGCCATCTGTATTATGCAGTTTATTCTGAAACTAGGAGATGACATTATGCAGCATTTTAGATATGTAATCAATGCTGGAATCCATCATTTAATACAGCCTAACTGTGTAACCCCATGACCTTTGTCAACATGCTTGTCATTTGTCTCCATGTGACATACTCTTTAACTTCACTATTATTAATGATTGACTATTTTCTAACAAGCAGTTCATTGCCACATTACTTCCCACCCCTGAATACTATTGTCTGTAGGTGTACACTAAGTTGCTGGATTGCCCAACATACTCTGTAGGTCAGTGACCATTTACTGGTCATCCGAGGTGCGTAAGTAAACACAAAGATGTTTTCCCCTTCCCTGATACACAGCTTAGCCTTTTAGCATTCCTGTTGTTTTCACACTGTGCATGCTGCCAACCACCTAAATCCTAGCCAGTATATATTATGTTACATGACATTGGTGCCCCCAGTATATATTATGTCACATGACATTGGTGCCCCCAGTATATATGTCACGTGACATTGGTACCCGTTGTACCATTTGCTGACCAATGCTTTGCCATCTGTTTGTTGTCACAATGTTCACCTCATTTTCATGCATTGCTTTGTGTACTGCATATCTTTACACTGTATTTATTTAAGTATTCTTGTCCATTGTTGCTGTACCTCTGCTTTGGCATCTTCTGTATCTCACTTTGGTGCAACTTCCTGTCCTGAAATGGTTACCCTCCTTTCCCAATCACTGCTTTATGACCCCAAAATTTATCCCACAGTGCTATCATTTGTTTTCTTTGTAGTATATAAACAGTGCTGGCCCTGGCTATGTGACACCTGCTTCACTGGCTTATGAATATCTGTTTGCTTTGTTTTCACAAAGGCTGGAGGTCACATCCTTAGTTTCCTCAGTAGTACTGTTCCACGTTTTAGCAAACTATCATTGCACTCACTTCAGAGTCCATACCCAGTGATATTGTTACTGTTAGTCTAAAGACCTTAATGTGCTGTCCATCAGTCCATGAGGTCTACAGCTGACGATCTGGTTGATCAGTATTGTTAAATACCATATGCATTAGTAAATGAAAACCCACAAAAATTTAATGTGTCGCTGACATGGACACAGCTAAAGTTTTCTACAGCCAAAAACAGAATTAAACATATAAACTTATAAATAAACTTAAAACTTAAAAATTCTGCACAATTGAGTGGCTATTGGCTTATTTATACAAAGTGAAGTACTTTTATTGAATAATCACATGTTTCTAAGCTGCTTAAAGTACACTGCTGCATCCATATCTTTAAGTTTGTTTGTGGTAGCATTTCATATCTTTTGTTTGTGATAGTATTTCACTCCAGATACTCCTCTACTGTGCTTTTACATTAGGAGGACTGGGATTATTCATCTAGTGGCAGTAGGTGTTTACCTGGTCTATCTGAGCTTGGAAGCACACAAAAGGGCTCTAAGTATTTTTTGCACTTCTCTTATATACTGTGACTGTACTTTAGAAGTTTCAAAAATATTGTACTGTCTGCTGCTGCTTTAAGTAGTTAATTGCATTATATTTCATTGCATCTGTTAGTTGTAGGACTATTGCAAGTACTTTGTGTGATCTTGTTACACTTGTGCTCCAAACCAGCTATTCTATATTAAGAAGGTATTTTTCTGCACCCTTGTGAGAGAAGTGTGGTAATCAAACCTGTCTGAGCTGGGGATTGCTGACAGAAGGCTTATTGTGTGCTTTCCTGATTGATAGTAATCTTAAAACTCATTTTTCTTTGCTTAAATTTAAGTCTCACATCTGTGCGGTGCTGCTTTCTCACATCAGCAGTTAGCAGTGCCCTGTACAGATGCAAAAGCCTCAGTTTTTCCCTAAACAGCTGTCAGTGGAACCCTTCCGACCTATTCTACTGCTCTAGGAGTAACTTAGTTGTGCACTGAACTGTGTTGCCTTATTGATCATCCTTAGCCTACACAGACTATAGGTCCCTCTTGCAGTACTGGTGCTACAAGCACAGTCCTGTCAAATTAATCCATTCCCTTCCCTAATAAAACATACAGTAAGAGTGTGCTATCATGAATGGACATTATCCTATTATCTCTCTGACCAGCTTGATAGACATGGACATCCTAAGACAATGTAACAATTGCCTCATATATACTGACAACCACTTACTCCTGAAACATACAGATACTTTATTTGAGAGATGTAGTTACATTATGAAATTAGGGCAGCCACGGTGGTGCAGCGGTTAGCATTGTTGCCTCACAGCAAGAGGTTCTCCAGTTCGATCCTTGTCTGGGGTGTCTTCTGTGCAAAGTCTGCATGTCCTCCCTGTGGTCGTGTGGGTTTCCTCCAGGTGCTCTGGTTTTCTCCCACATCCCAAAGACATGCCGTAGGTGGAGTGGACACTCTAAGTTGGCCATAGGCATGAGTGCATGCATGTGTGTACCTTCAGTGGAAGGTTGGGTGCCAGGTTGGCAACTCAACACCATAAAACTCCACTGCCAATCATGAGAGAGCAGGTGATCTGCTGTGGTGACCCCTAACCAGGAAAAGCAGAAAGAAGAAGAAGTTACACTATGAAATGGGAGGCAAGACTCTCACATAAAGACAAATCGAAAGCCAAACAGGTTGTCAGCACACACACACACACTTCTGACACATAAACCCAGATATCTGGAGGCACTGACTAGTAACTTATCAAATGATTAGAGGCCTCCCAAACAAAAAACACTTAGTAGTGACTGGGTCAATGCAATGCAGAGTAAGTCCTAAACCTGGCAAAAGCTGTGGTACACAGCTCTAGTACCTACAGAAAAACAAGACCATCAAAGCCAGAAATAAAATTATTAAATGTGTTTCTGTTATCTAAACAAAAGTATTCTTTAAAGTTAAAATGTATATACAACAGACATGCATTTGCATTGTCGCCTCACAGTAAGATGCTGTCCGGTTCGATTCTCAGCTAGAGCGTCTTCTGCGTGGAGACATACGTGAATGGGCATACCTTCATTGATGGTTGTGCCTGGCAAGCCTGTACATAAAAATCAACTGCCAATCATTAGCGGACCGGAGTTCCGCTGTGGCGACCCCTAGCCGGGAAAAGCCGAAAGACACAAACAGTTAAAGCAAATAAGCAAATGTTTTATGTTTTCAGATAATTGTATAACAGTACTAATTTTCAGTTTAAATGTGTTTCAGTTGTCTAAAGGTTAAAATGTATATATACAACAGATGTGCATTTATGCATATTAGAGTTAAAGCAAGTATGCAAATATTTTTATGTCATCAGACAATTGTGTAACAGCACTAGTTTTCAATTTCTGTTTTTATCTGTGTTCAAATAATACTGACAGAAAAAAAGGTGTTCCTCTAGTAATAATTTAGTTTCCAGAATAGAAAAGTTGCCAGAATTCAGTTTATGTTTTTATCTGTGTTCAGGTAAAACTATCAGAAAAGGTATTCCTTTATTTTAGTTATTCCAGAATATAACATTTATACACAACTATTTTAAATGTTCAGTATGCAAAAAAAAAAGCTCAACAAGACCACCACAGCTACGATATTCGATGCAATAAAATCCACTTTTAATAGACAAGACAAGCGTTTTCACATAGACACTACGCTTCTTCAGATCTTACAGACTATATATTTGAACAGTTCATTTATATACTAAACCAGCATCTAATTATCTAATTAAAACAATCTATGATTAAGACCATTAAAATCAATTAGATTACAATAAGACAATTAATTTAAAGTGATGTGCTTCTAATTCAGATTTAATGCATATACTGCTATTCAGGCCAGGATAAACGTGTGTTTTTAACTTACAAATTCATTTTAATTCCATACGTTCTACATAATTGTTGTTGTCTCCTTCTCTCTTATTTAATTTTACTATTTGTAATACTCTAAAACTAAAACCATGAGTAGAGTATTCCATGATATGTTTAGCTAGTGCACTGGATGAATTCTTGTTTTTAATGTCATATAGGTGTTGATATATTCTATCTCTTAGTTGTTTAATAGTCTTACCTATATAAAAACAGTTACATCCTTTACAGGGTGCTAAATAAATAAGATTAGTGGTGTTACATGTAGCATAAAACTTTGGTTCAAAAACAAAATTCAAGACCGGATGACTATAACTTTTCATTTGAGTAATGTTTTCACACATCTTGCATTTCTTACATTAATATGTACCTAATTTTCCTTCTTTTATTGACTTATATGTTTTTTTCCACATAATATCTGTTTCAAGTTTTGATTATTTTTATAAATAAAACTAGGTATTTTTCCTACTATTTTCATTGAATTTTTATCTACCATCAAAAAATGCCAATTTGTATTTATAATTTCATGTATCGTTTTGTTATCAGTAGTGTATTTAGTTACCAAAGATGTCCTATATTTCTGATTTCGTCGTATGCTATGTTTATTTAGAGAATTTTCAGTATTTACTATTTCTTTTGTACCATAAATTACTTCATTTTTTAATTTAATGAAGTTAGATTGTTTATAACCTCTATCCAAAAATAATTGTTGTAAGGTATCTACTTCTTGTTCCAAGACAAACTTATTACTACAAATATTCTTTATTCTGTTCAATTGTTTTTTCATTATATTTGGAAAAATGTGTCTAGGATGTATATTACTATATTCTAACATACTGTTATGCCAGCAGTCTTTGTGAAATATTCCTGTAGTAATTCCATCCATTGCATTTTTATATATTTCTATGTCTAAAAAATCTATACTTTCAAAAAAATATGTGGCTGAAAATCTTAGAAATTCTGTGGTTGATTCCAAATATATAATAAATTTCTTAAGGAGGGATATTCCCCCCCAGCCCACAACATAAAGATATTGTCCACGAAACGTCTGTAAAACTTTATATGGGAACTGAATTCATTATTAAACAGACATTGTGTTTCCCAATAATACACCACTAGGTTTGAATAAGAATTAGCACAAGGAGTGCCCATAGCGACACCCCATTGTTGTAAATAAATATTTTCTTCATCCATTAACACATTATTTGATAATATCAAATCCAAAAGCATACATAATAAGATAAGTTCATCATTATTTAAAGTTCTTTGATCTTTCAATACTGCCCTTATGGCTTCTATACCATAGGCATTAAGTATGGATATGAATAAACTTTGTATATCCATAGCAACCATTAATTGATCACATTTATTCATACTTTTTGTATAACTGTTTAAATCATTGAGAAAATGTGTTATATCTCTTAAGATGGTAGGCATTTGTCTAACTATAGGTCCTAGTTTATCTTGGACATATTACAGCACATAGATATTTACAGGATATTTAAGACATAAATTTAAAAGGCAGACATCTATTACAGTACACAGAAATTAAAAAGGTAAATACACTAACAAATCTAGCTGAAAATTTACAGACACAAGTTAATACAGTATATGGTAATTATGCTTAAAAATACATGTAGTATAGGTGTGAAAAAGAGAGTTTACCTGTTATAACATGTTAAAAAATTGCCTAGTTGAAGTTAAGAGACTTCAATCCAAACAGACCATAAATTCTCAAGTGACACCTTGTGGTCAAAATGAAAATTACAAGTTTATTTACCAGCTAATGGAAAATTATTTTGTTTTAGCTCTAGTGATCATTATCATAGGATCATAGGAGGTTACTAGGCTAATGGCCCTGGGGTTTTTACAAGCATAGCCAAGAATTTATCCCCAAAAAAGAAACCTCAGTCAGCACCTGCCGCCCCTGTTGATGAGGGGCAAAGTTGGAACCCCTGGGACAAATTTGTGGTTTCCCATCAACTCATCAAGGTTGCACTTTAAGAGGATCAGCAAGGTACTCTGTTTGACATTTATGGGAAGTCTATTCCAGAGATGGGCAGCCTCTGGGAGACAAACCGGTCTCTCCAGCAAGTTTTGTTGATGTTGCATATTAAATTTAATTCTATTGAGTGGGTAATGTGCGAGGAGTTAGACTTATGGATATGGATCATCTCTAGTAAGGCAGGGTCCGATATTGCCTTGTAGGCGAGATACAGATCACCTTTGAGCAATCTGTGTGATACTGAGTAAAGTGATAGTGATTTGAGCCTGTCCACACAGGACAGGTGTTGGGCACCATGGATTCTGTTTGTGAGGTATTTTTGTGGCTTTTCCAGTTGGTACAGCTGTTTGGAGAGGTACATACCAAACAGGGCGTTATACTCAATTATGGGTCTAATGAGGGAGGAGTACAGAGAGGTAATAACCCCTTTTTTTCCTGGATGCAATCCCTTTACTTATGAGATGAACCAAGTAAAAGGCTTTTCTGACCACTGCCGCCACATGATGGTCGAATGTGAGATTGTTGTCAACCTGAGTACCCAGGTCTGTCACCACGGGTTGTATGGTTAGGAGGTTGCCATCAATGTGGTAATCAGTAGGGGCCATGTTTTTGCTGAATGGTATGATAATACTTATTTTTGCATTTAACTTAAGGCCATGACTTTGGCACCAGTTATTTGTAACTGTGAGACCCTCTTGCGGTATGTCAATGTCATCTGGTTAGTCAATGACAGCACCCAACTTACAGTCTTCTGCAAACTTGGTCAGCCACAGGCCCATTGTCTTTGTTTGGACCTCTGAAAAGTAGATGCCAAACAGTAGGGGTCCCAGGAAAGATCTCTGAGGGACACCACTAGTGACAGGTCTGCTGTTGGAGGTGGTGGTGCCTATTTTGACATTGCGGGTCTTATCTGTGAGCCAGTTGGCTACCCATCTGATGAGATAAGGATTAACACTGACTTGTGTTAGATTTTCGATGATGCCTGAATGGGGGATTGTGTCAAAGGCCTTGTCAGAGTCAAGTTAAGCTATATGTACTGACTTTCCCTCATCTAGGGCCTTGATGGCAGTCTCAAAGAAGTCATCTAGGTTCAACAGGCAAGATCTGCCCCTGACAAATTTGAATTAGGTGGAGTTGAGTATTTGGAGATTGCCTATGTCCTTGTTTATGGGCTCCATAATAATACACTCCATGGCTTCACAGATAAGGCTTGTCAAGCTAATGAGGCAATAGTTTCCTGGGTCAGTAGTGGCACCACCTTTGTTCAAGGGGATGACAATGGTGGTTTTCCACTCTGCTGGAATGAAGCCTGTAATCTGGCTGTGGTTGAATAGGGTGTTCAATGGCAAAACTAGTTTTTGCTGGAAATGGTGCAGAATACAGCCTGGGATATTATCAGGTCCCATGGAAGCTGTATTCTTTGCCTTGGATAAGGGCTTTAACACTTGATCTATGGAGATATGAGGTGTGGGGCAAGTATTGGGGATGTTGACTGGGCCTTTGGGGGTAATAAGAGGGTGAAGTTTGTGCTGAAACTATCATGTAGCGCATTGGCTAAATTGGCAGGATCAGTGTAAGTGGTACCATTAAGTACTAATTCGGAACAAGCTTGGGCTTTGCCATGGAGGTTCCTAACATAACTGAAGAAGGACTTGAGATTTCCCTTTGTTTCAGAGGCTAGTTTCAACTCATAATTGGCTTTGGAGTTTTTCACTAGTGATCTAATTTGCTTGTTGTGGCAGAGAAGGGAGATTTTCTGATTTGGGATTTGTTCCTTTTTATCCTTGGACAATAGTTTCTTCCTTTTGTTGTAAAGCCTGTTGACAGTGGATGTCCACCAAACAGGTTTGTGTTTCCCTGAGGAGCAGGTTTTAGTTCTATTGGGTATGGCTGAGTCCATGCAGTTGTACAGGTGCTTGTATACTGCACTGGCATACTGTTCAGCATAGTTGTCTGCATCCTCCTGGGGGGATGGTGTGAAGCTGCTGATAACCTCCCTTAGGAGGGTGTAGTCAGCTTTTGAGAAGTTTCTTAGCCTGGTTATGGCTGGGGAGGGGTTGGGTGGGATAGACACTTTGAATGAGACAGACTGATGATCTGATCTCACCAGGGAAGAGCATACTATGGGACTGGTGCCTACAAATACCTACCTGCACATGCTAACTTTAGGAAACTTTTTTTCTGGTTTAGGCCAGTTCCACTCACCTTTGCTTTAACGCTAGCTAGTGCCACATATCTACTGTGCTCTTATGTCTGAAAAAAATGAAGAAATACTGTAGACGGCTATTTTAAACTGTGTATGTGGATTTACCTGCTACTTTGATTATAGAATGTTTAATTAACAAACTCTGCTAAAAGATTAATCTTAACTACTATATTCCCTTTTTAGGTGTTCTACCCCAACTCCCTTTGAAAGGCTAGCAACGCTCAAAAGGTCACTCTCAAGTAGCGACTAAGCATGGAAGGCTTTCCCTTGTTGCCTCGATATCTTAAATGAATGACAAGGTCAATATCTACATAATTACTCTTTTTTATACTGTGAAACTAACTAACTGGGTACAAAAGTACTGGCAACAGTCCCCTGAGCTCCCGTATAATCATTAAGTGCCTCTAAAACTGGGCTTACAATCAGTTGCTAGGGAACTATCTTCCTGTGACTCACATTTCATTCTACTTCCACCTAACTGATATATTAGCAGAACTTTTACAAGCTAATAGAAACAGTGTGCTTTTTTCAGTTCATTTTTAACATCAGGAAACAGAAATAGTGTGCTCTTTACATACTGGAACTAGAAAAGTGTGCTCATTACATATTGTAAATACCTACCTGCACAAGCTAACTTTAGGAAACTTGTTTTCTGGTTTAGCCCTGCTTGCCCTTGCTTTGCGAGGGCTTACTCTGCACCCCACCCTGCCCCCAAATTTCACCCGCCCGCAGTGACGTTAAATCTATAAAACTGCTGACTTCCCTGACTATCATTTATCTTTTACTTACCCACAATACCAAAAGTAGCCTTTTCCCGACAATTTTCTGCTTAAATGTATTAGCCCTTCTTACATATTCTCCACTTAAACATAATACCAGACATTTGCCCTAGTAGTCACAATGATTGCACCCAAAATATTCCCACTATTATCTATATTACTCCTGCTATTTATTCCCTACCACCTCAGCTCCTATGAAAATCTACATTATCTGGAATTCCAATACCCCAAATTCCAAACCTCCACCACCCTAGCATTTAATAAATTCGAGCACTTCATAAATTCCCTCTCTCCTAATTCCTTACCCCCCAAATACTACCAACCAATTAAATCCAGTTACATTACCCCAAAAACCAAGCACTATGAAAAACTTATAAATAAATTCCTGAAACTCATAATTGGCTTGAAAAATTACCTTATGAAGGATAGAGGCATCCACCCTAACTCTGGCCCGTCCACAAATGTTGACCCAAGCTCACTGACTAACAATTCAACCAGCATTACTCAGTTAAATAGGCTCCCAAATTCATTTCTGGCCTGTCATCTTTACATCTGAAGCCTAAATAACAAGATCCATAGTCTCCACACACTCCTAGCTGTTCACTCCCCAGACAGTCTCTGCCTCACTGAAACCTGGTTAAAACTAACAACTAAAGACAACGAAGTAACACCCCCATGGTACAACATTCTTAGACTGGACCGGATATCAAGGAGGGGTGGCGGGGTAGCTGTGCTATACAAGTCCACTCTAACAGTAACTAATGACACCCAGCATCACCAAATTACAAATAAATAAAAATAAATGTAGATACATTGTCTGCATTTATATACTACATGGTAAACATGTCAGTATCCTGGAAAGCATCCTACATTGGCTATCTTGCAACTGTCCCCAGTAAACCATAGTCTTAGGTGACTTTAACACTGATTGGAACACCTGTTCCTCTGAATCTTCCACTACCCACATAAACCTAGATGTGTTAACACAGACCATTTCCACTCCCACTAGGTTCAGTAAAAACAAAGCCAAAGAAAGTATCCTAGATTGGATACTTATCAATGGCCACCCTCAAAGGTACAAGCCAGGGACACTATCTGATGATCTAATTGATCACTGCCTCACCTATATTATTAGGCCCAAAGCCGACATCCCCATCAGCCCACCTATAAAACAATAAGAAACGACAAGAACGTTAACCTTGACAACTTCCAAAAATAACTCAAAGCTTGCAAATGGTCTGTTCTGAAACAACTTCCATTACAAGAGGCAGTGGATTACTTTAACACTAAATTCCTGACAATCTTTAATTTACACGCTCCTAACCGCACCATCCGAGCCAAAACAAAAGTTGCATCGTGGTTATCTAAAGACACAAAAAAACAAAATCATATAAAGAAATAAGGCCTGGACCACATGGCGTGTTACTAAAGCCCCACTACACCAAGTCAGATATCAACAATTAAAGAATGAGACTAAAAAATATATCATTCTAGACAAAAAAAAAATATTACTCCCTCCTGCAACAGAAATACCAACAAAAACCTCAAAAGTTCTGGGCTGGAATAAGCAGCCTTCTCCACCCAGGTCATACTACCACTCCTACCCCATCAGCTGCCCTTGACAAATCTCCTGTAGAAATTGCAAACACCTTCAATAACTTCTTTACAGAGACTATCCTGTCTCTAGCTACCCATCTCATGCCCACATGCTCAAACTCCATTGCTGATACACCTAGCTCTGATCCACTCAATACTCAACTCTTCTTCAGCTTTCAACACATACCTACTCTGCTAATCCAAGCCCTAATTAAAAAACTAAAACCCACTACATTAGCTGCTGACCTCTTCCCTGCTGAATATCTGCAAAAAGCCATGCATCCATAGCACTCCCCATTTCTATCCTGATTAATAGATCCATTTCCAAGGGAACCATTCCATCAATATGGAAAATATCACATGCAATATCTCTCCATAAAGGAGGTAGTTCCATAGAGCTGTCTAACTTTAGACCTATAGCCATTCTGTCACCACTAGCTAAAATCATGGAAAAGTGCATCCATAAACAACTTATGCATTATATTATTCAAAATAAACTGCTGGCTGACTTTCAGCACTGCTTTAGGCCACTCCACAGTACTACCCCAACTCTCCTATCTTTCTCTAATGTCATCAATCTTAATCGTAATAACAGCAAGCTATCCTCAGCACTCTTTCTAGATCTTTCAAAGGCCTTCAACATGGTCAATCATCAGCTACTGCTCAATACCCTGGAATCCATCGTCTTAGACCATCATGCTATACAATGGTTTCAGTCCTACCTACTCGGTAGACAGTAGGCTGTCATATGGAAGAATAAGCTGTCAGCTCATCTGCCTATTACCCTAGGCATCCCACAGGGCTCCATACTAGGTCCCCTTCTTTTCTCAATCTTTATTAATGATCTTCACACCACCATCCCAAATGCAACTTGCATCCAATATGCAGATGACTCAACATTGATATGTTCTGCCTCCTCTCCAACACACCTAATGTCCCTAACCCAGAATACTTTCAACACCATAGAAAATTGGCTAGCCGATCACCAATTGCTCCTAAATCCTAACAAAACCAAACCTAAATCCTAACAAAACCAAACTGTTGCTTTTCTCCCCTACCCGTAGGTCCTCTCCTCCATTCTTCACCATTAAATCTAACAATGACACCATTATCTACCCAGATGACCACACTAAGCTTCTAGGTGTATTAATAGACAACAACTTTAAATTTGATACGCATGTTAACCATACTATTAAGTCCATTAACAAAAAACTCGGCTCCCTGTACAAGCTCAAACCTTTGCTCACCCCTCTTGCTAGGGTGGCTATTGCACACTCCCATCTTCTCTCTTCCCTTATGTACACCTCCCCTGTATTCACCAACATGTCCAAAACCAATCTCAACAAATTATCCTGCTGTTACAACCACATAGCTAGATTTGCTACTGGCATGGCATATAGCACTCATCATTGTCAAAACCTAAAAGCTCATGGATGGCTAAAATTTCCTACCCTTCTGCAGTTCAGCCAGCTTATAGTAGTGCACAAAGTCCTCAACCAACCTGAAAATACCCCTGCCCTTAAAAACATTATCAGCCCCCATAGTGCCCTCAGGCCATTATGCTCATCTAATAAACTAATAGTACTGACCCAAAAATCCAACATATCTGCAGAAGATGCTCTGTTTGCTAATTCAATTGGTAAAACTTGGAATCTACTTCTTGCTGCCCTTTCCGAGGAAACTTTACTATCCCTGTTTAAAAAAGGCCTCAAAATACTTTAAATCACACTGGCTCTGCCCTTGCTCAAAACCTAATTAGCACCTCCACTAAAATAAGTGTTCCTTCCTAAACTGCTTTTTAGCAATCTACCCATGCCACATTACATATGTATGATTGTACATATTGGCAGATGTTATCTGTTTGTATCTTGTATTTAAAATTTTTGATATATTTCCTGTGTTTAAAATGTTTGATATGTATTAACTGTCTCTGTTTTGTTATGTGGAGCTTTTCTCCCTGGGCCTCCACTGAAAATGAAGATGTAGCCAGTCGGACTATCCCAGTCAACAAATGTAAAATAAAATAAAATAAATAAATGATGCAGCAGCCTCCTATGTGGGTGAGAACCAAGTCCAGTATGTTATCTCCCCTTGTGGGGGATGAGACCAGCTTGTCTAGTGCATTAGATCTGATGAAGTGAAGGAATCATTGAGTGAGGGCATTAGTGCAGGGATAGTTCATCAAGTCTATGGTGGTGTAGTTGAAGTCAACAGGCATCAGAGTGTTACAGAATACCTTCATGGAGTCAAGTAGGTGCAGGTAGGAGGAGTGGGTGTCCTGAGACATGGAGGGGGCTCTATAGCTGGTTATAACTTGGATGGGTGTCTTGCCAACTGTCAGTTGCACCTGGAGTAATTCCAGTGCATCATGCTAGGTAAATCAGTCTGGAGGTGTGCCTGTCTTTAGTGAAGATAGAGTCTCCACCACCCTTAGTCTTTCTGACCTCATTTTGGGGTTGGAAAGTGTGGAATGAGGTATAGCCTGATAAGGTGGGGGGTTCTCTCTGCAGCCCTGAGCCAAGTTTCCGTGACTGCACAGCCATCTGCATCTTCCAGTGTGAGGAGATCCTCCAGTGAGTGCATTTTTAGATTAAGGCTCTTAGCATTGAGCAGCATGACCTTCAATTTGCTTTTTGACAGACCTCTCATGTTGGAAGATTTGTCTTTGGGACATAGCCTAAAAAAGGCACAATGGGGGAGGCAAGAGCCTTGGCCAAGATCTGGAACCCCAGGGGTGACAGGTGGAGGCCATCTCTGGCTAAGCATCGAGGCTTGTCAACCATGTCATCCCAGGAAAACAGATAGTGGATCCCCTTTGAAAGACACCAGAAGCTAAGCCAATAGTTGAAGTCAATCATTTTTTGTTGGTATTGTGGCATCATTCTTGGTAAAGGCAGGATGCTGTTTAGGGATGAGGTCACATCAGCCTGGAGCACATAATCTGAGAGCTCAATCGTGTTTCTCTTCATATAGTCTGAGGAGGTACTTCTTAAGTCATTCACACCAACATGAACAATTGTGTGCTGGTGTGGCAGATTCTAGCACCTAACAAACAGCTGACCATGACCTTCTCCTTGTTGAGCCGGGTGAGGGGGACGTCAGTGTGTCTCACTATTGAGTTGCCAGTAACTAGTATGTTTGGTTTATTGCTATGCCTTATGAGGTGCATTGGTTTATTGTTATGCCTAATGGGCCATGTTTCTGAGACACTGGTGTGTTGGCTACTGTGTGCGGTGTGATTAGTATTGTGTATGGAATGTTTGTGAGTGTGTTTTGGGGGTCTCTGTTGTTTAGGTAAGTAAGTGTATAGGTGGGTGTGTGACTCTGTGATGTTGGTGGTGGGGTGTTTGTGCTGGCAATCTTCTCTTTGTCAGGAGTAACTGAATGTGGTGTGAGAGCATAGATTCCAGCTTACTGATGTAGATGCATCTCTCCTAAGTAGAAGAATTATGTGCTAGAAGTGGGCTGTCTGTGAACATGAGGCATTTGCTATACTGTCTCAGTATAGTATCCTTCATAGACCATATTAATAAATTTATAAACTAATTACAGAAGTAAATCCCATTTTGGGATTTCAGAGACAATTGTTACAGAATAAATCCTACATAAATACAGTTAGTAAAATAGACCTTGCATAGACCGAAAAATGTAAAGTTAGGCTTGTGTCTTCGTTTTATACTTCATATTTTAAAATAACTACAGAAAGAGATACCCTTGTGTGTTCAGGTATCTTCAGGAGGAGTTGTAAGATCAGATTTCATTTAAATGTATTTTGTTAGACAAAAATACAGTATTCTCTTTGCATAAGTCTAGAAATCCAGCCGATCATTCCAAGATGGCTGCTAACTAGGAGGCACACTTCATAGACAGCTCCTGACTGGGAATTAAAATCTAAACCAATCTTGGCTTAAACACATCTAAAAACCCAGCAGAAATCAGGAAATCTAACAATATACTGGATACTAAACCATATTTTCAGAAGATTTCACAAAAAGAAAAAGAAAATCACAGTATTTTATAATTATCCGTGAGACCACATGGGCTGACAGAGGAACATATATAACAGTACAGACTTCACTGAAAATCTGCAGTTTCTGCAAAGAAAATAAAAAATATAAATTGTAGTAATATAGATTCAATGGAAGCACAAACAACAAAAACAAAACTTTCACAATTAAGCACTCTAGAGAAAGAAGTAAGTACAAAAAAAAAAAAGAACTGCAAAGCTGCAAACAGAGAAGCAGACTCCCAAAATGGCAACTGAAAAATCTCTCTTACTGGAAGACCTTAAATTAGCTCTAATACCTCTGCAGGAAGAAATAAAATCTTTTTCTACAAAACTGAATGCCTTTGGTAATACCTTAGACCAAATATCATCCAGACTACAGAAAAATGAGGAGAAAGCTCTAGAAAATGAATACAAGATAGAGGAAATAAAAAATAGTAACATTGCCAAAGGAAAAACAATATCTGAACTGCAACAAAAAATAATAGACTTAGAAGCAAGGTCCAGAAGAAACAATGTGCTTATCAGAGGCATCCCTGAATCATATGAGCAAACCTCCCTGCATGCTGCAATAACAGAAATATGTGAACTATTCCTGGATAAAAATGTGGCAGTATAAAGCTTTGTAATAGAAAGGTTCCATAGAGCACTAAGAAAATCCCAAACAATTAATGCTCCAATACAAGTATATAGGTTCATAGGTTCATAGGTTCATACTAGGCTATCTGCCCGAGGGCATTTACAAGCCTAGCCCATAGTTTTGTGGCTTAAGCCACCCCTTTAGTATGGGGAACTATACCCATTATTTTGCTGTGCCTCTGTTGAGCAGTGACACTGAGGTAATCCCTGGGGTATATATGCGATCTCCCATCCATTGGTCAAGATTTCTCTTGAACAAGGCCAGCAGTGCTCTGCCTCACATATACGGGATTTTATTCCACAGCATAGGAGTCTTTGGGTGATGGAACTATCCCCCCCGCACGTCCTATTAATAGCCGTGTCGAGGGTTTAAGTCTCCGCCCTTGTGGCTCTGACGGATCTAGATTTTTGAGGTGAAGCATATTCATCAAATCTGGGTTTGACATGGCCTTGTATGTTAGGCAAAGATCACCTCTGTGAAAGCAACTGTGTGTGAATAGAGCTGGAGTTCTTTCAGTCGGGCAGCATAGGACAGATGTTTGAGACCCTTTATCCTTTTGGTGAGGAACTTTTGTGGCCTCTCCAGCTGCTGCAAGTGTCGGGTCAGTATCATTTCGAACTGGGCATTGTAGTCAATCATTGGTCTCATGAGTGATGAGTATAGGGAGACTATGACCTCCCTTGATCTAGATGAGAATCCTTCATGATAAGGTGGGCAATGTAGAAGGTCTTCCTAACTACTTTAGCTACATGGGTGTCGAATGACAGACTACTATCAACCTGGGTCCCCAGGTCCCTGATAACTTCTTCTGTACTCAGTGGATTGCCACCTATTTGGTAGCTAGGGGTAACCTTGTTTTTCCCGAAGTATGACTATGCATTTTTGGCATTTAACTTTAGGCCATGGCTCTGGCACCAGTTATCCGTTTCTGTGAGACCCTTCTGAAGGATATCTGTGTCAGATGTGTTTTCTACTATGGCGCCCAGTTTGCAGTCATCTGCAAACTTTGTCAGCCATAACCCTCCTGTGTTTGCTTGTACTTCGGAAAAGTAGATGCCAAACAAGAGTGGGCCCAGGACTGAGCCCTGTGGTACACCACTTGTGACAGGCTTTGAGTCTGACATGGCGCCAGCAACTCTGTGAGATTACTGAATGCAGCTCATGCCAACATGGTTTTACAAGCAGGCAAAATAAAAAAAATAAATCATGTGGAAAGGAAATATAATAACAGTTGCACAATATCTACCATTAATAATCAAACAACAGAGACAAATTCTTTCACCATTTTGTGCATATTTGATAAAGAAAAAATAAAGTTCCAAATTAAGTATCTTGCTTCACTGCATTTCCAATTTAAGGGTTCTGCATACCAAATAAAAAACAAAGATGAAGCAAACTCAACCTTTCTTTAAAGTATTTAATGAAATCCCTTCAAAATAACAAGGGAAAAGTAAGTACATTTGTTCTGCTACTGTAAGCATTTGTAGTGCATCTATGGTACAAAAACTCTTAATTCTGACAAAATAATAATGCTGCTATTGTTTTAAACATTATTTTAGTAGTTTCGGATGTAACCTTACCTTAAAATACAGGAACAAAACTTTAAAAGCTTTATTTTCCGTTTCAACGTTCTAAAAGCTGTTTTTCCAGGAAGCTGAGTCACAGCAAGCATCCTGTGACCTTTGACCTCACGCCAAAAACGTAAATAAGTCATCAGTGATGTCAGAGCCAAAATCCAGGCTATGGTAGCCTAGAAATCAGAAAAAGAAGCAAATACAAGGTAAAAGCAAAGCTATATCTTCCACAGCTCGTATACATTGAAAACCAGGAAGTAAAATCAAGCTGCAAGGCTGTAAATCGAGAGACTGCTTTTTTTTTTCAAGAATAAGAACTATACATGGCTTAAATTCCACAGAGGTAATGCAATCTTTGTATCTCAGTACATGTAAGCCCTTAAAGGCAGTCTTGATTGCAAAATAATTCTGAAGCACTAACAATCTAGCAGATACAAAGGATGGAAGCTGTATTAAGTAAGAACTGTGTAAGAAGCTATGATTTAAAAGATCCTTGCAGGAAAGAAAAGGGAATAGGAAGAAAAAAAAAGAAAATATATATATAAAAAAAAAATAACAGCTTATGAAGAAGAGGTTAAAATAATATGAAACGGTTGGCACATTATTGTTAAAATGTATATATGCTCTTTCACGATATATCTCTTTTTTTTTTTGCGAACTAATAGTTACTAAAGGAAAAGTATAGTGTTCATACATGATGCATGCTAAGTAAAGCATATTGTGAAGACGCATTCATATGTGTAATTTCATATACATAGTATTACTGAGGAAACAAAAGAAGTTTTGAAAGCACAAATTGCAATTGTAATATATTTACTTAACAGTGTATGTACTAGCAAAGTCATCTAATAAATAAAAATAAGATATAAATGTCTGTAATAGCTGGGAAACTTGGAATATAGAAGCGTAAACATTAACTACCCTACTGCCTACTTGGGTTAAGAACACACAACAAGTTATTTTAGTTAGGTTGCTGTCTGGGGAGTGTCTACCCTGGAAATGTGTGATGTTTTTTGGAATGCAAAATAACTATTGTATTATAATTAAATCTGTAGATAAGGATTGTTTTTTTAATTTCAGAATGTTGTTTACACAAATTGTTTATTGGATAATCTTTTCTCTTTCAGAGATTAGGAGTAAGTGATTAAGCACCAAGGAAAGTTTGAAAAAGGAATATGTCACCTTGATCTTATATATATTTCTCAGTCCATAGTAAAATGTGTGCAAAGTGCTCCGACAAGATTCAAAATAAAATACATGGATACCTCAGATATAAATAGAACAAAATAGTATTCGCATAAAATGGTTAATATAGCCTCATGGAATGTAAATGGCTTACAGGACACTAAAAAGAAAAAGCTAGTCATGCATCTTATTTATAATTCAAGAACTGATTTAACCTTTCTGCAGGAAACACACATGACTATGGAACAATGGGACAAGGGTACTGAAAAAAATTCTAAATGGATTAAGAAAATAATAGTAGCTGGAGACAATACTTCAGCAAGAGGTACAGCTATAATAATCAAGAAATAATTTGATGGTAATATCATTAATTATAACTATGATATTAAAGGAAGATGGTGCTATTTTACAACCTTACTGCCAACTCACAAGAATCCTGTATTACTGGGTAATGTTTATGGTCCATGTAACTACCAACTCAATTTCTTAATTGAATTATATAATTTGCTAAATAAACATCCAAATCACTCGATTATAATTGGGGGGAACTGGAATATAACTATTAATCCACTAAAAGATAGGTCAAATAAAAATCATACTCAACCTCTCCAAGCCACAACATTCCTATCAGAACTAATTGAGGACTTCAACTTAACAGATCCATTTGAACTGAACAATACAGACACTCAAGGTACCAGATACACTTATTTTTTCCCATATCATAACACCTGGTCTAGGATTAACATGTTTTTGATTTCTCAAAGCTTGGCAAATCATGAAGTGAGCTATAACACAGAACATAGATCTTTATCAGATCACTCTAAAATAAATCTAAAAATAACACATAACAAGGTGGGGTATAAATTGTACAATACAGCAAACTGGACATTAAATGCAAATTTGCTGAAAAATAAAGAGGTAGAACAAGAGATTATTAAATCTCTAATGCAATTAAATGAGGATTTTTTAAGTGGCAAGATTCCTCTGGACATTCAGTGGGTAGCCTTTAAAGCTACAGCTAGGGGTACTTCATCCAAAAGGCATCATATTTTTAAAAACAAAGAAGAGAAAATATAGAGCAATTAGAAAACAAGCTAAGACTGCTTGAAACTGAGCTACAAAAAACGGCAATCCTACTATTGAGAAGCAAATAGCAAGCTTACAGAAACAATTAAATGAGATTATAACACAACAATTCTCATTTACAGAATTCAGAATGCTACATAAATATGCAGAATGGGTGCAAACACCTTCAAAAATGTTAGCAAGTATTATCAACATAAAGAACCCCCATTGTAAAATACAAGCAATAAAATATAAAGACAAGACGTATAGATCTGATATTGAAATAATCGGGGGTTTTGAAGAAATATTTCAAAACATATATGGCCCACAAGAGTATATTAATAAGAATCTATTTCAATCCTTTGCAAATAACTTAGCATTTCCTAAGGTTAATGAATCCCAAGCCAATAACCTTAAAAGCTTAATAAAGGAAGAGGAAATTAGTAGAGCTATTGATAAAATAAAAACTGGAAAAACTTCCTGGCCCTGATGGATATGTAGCAGACTTCTATAAACACTTTAAGTCTGAAGTCACACCAATACTTTTAAAACTATACAACTATATTATACAAGTTGGGATATCGGACCTATATATAAAAAACTCCAAAACTGTGCTTATTCCAAAGCCAAATACAGATCCCACAAACCCAAATAATTATAGACCTATAGCTTTGATTAATCTGGACATTAAGATTTTCTCAATGGTTATAGCTTAAAGAATACAAAAGGTAGTTCCAGTCATAATATCACTGGAACAACTAGGTTTTATGAGTCATAGACAAGTTAAGGATAACACATTAGCTATATATGCTCTAACCCATTTATGTGCTAAGGACAAATCCTTGAAATATGCATTATCTGTCGATACAACAAAAGCCTTTGACAGAGTAAATCAGACTTTTTTACTTTTTATACTGTATAAATTTGGATTCCCTAAGGAATATATAAAAATGATCAAAACATTATATACTAAAGCAATTACTACCCTTTATATTAATAAGAAAACTTCTAAACCAATACAAATAATTAACAGAACAAGACAAGGTTGCCCACTTTCACCATATTTGTTTAATCTGTACATAGAAACACTACTACTGCAAATTACTCAGAGAACATACCATCATCTTATCTATGTCTCCAACACCCAAATTAAATACACAGCATTTGTGGATGATCTTGATATCTACTTTCAATATCCAAATACTAATTTAAATAAAATACTATCATCTATAGATACTTTTTCCATGGTATCCAACTATGAGATTAATCCCAGAAAATCAATCATATATCCAATTAATCCAATAGGACATAAAGAGTTTTACTTCCTGGAGACTAAGGTCAAAGTGCAATACACTATGAAATATTTGGGTATAAACTTTAGTCAGGTACAAGCAGAATTGTTCACTAACAATATTGGTAAAATATGGTACAATATAGTTGAGAATATGAATAAATAGGAAAAGCTTAACTATCTACCTTATCAAAAGCCTCAATTATAAAAATGAACATTCTGCCTAAAATTTTATATCATCTCAATGCCATTTTTATAAAAATATCAGTTACTTTTTTCAATAAAATGAAAGTTAGACTGGCAAAATTCATATGGTACCCAAAATGTACTAGAATTAGCTATGATAAGCTAATACCCACAAAAGAAAAAGGTGGCCTAGGCCTTCCTGACTTTCAGTTATACTATGAAATTATCAGTGCAAGCCATATCGTACAGATAGGGAATACATAGCATCCATTATGGATCATATTACTATATAGGGACATAACACAATATAAAATCAATCCAAAATCGATTCCCTTTATAAAACAGGAAACTCTTAACACAATAAAAATTCATCCAATAATAATTAACTCTGAAATTTTTAAAAAAACTACTGATTTCAGTAAACTTAAAAGATACAATTACTCTCCTGCAACCAATTCACAATAATCCAGATATAAAACTAGCGAACAATATGATAAATCTGGATAACTTTCCTTTAATAAAAAATTATACAGTTTGGGATGTTTATCAAATAAGAAATCTTTCATTGAAAGATATCACAAACTTAGTCAAAGTCAGTAAAAAATATAACCTGATAATTAAACAAATCATATATCTAGTAAATATTCTAACCAAAGATATCAAAGTAGTTGAGCAAGAAGTCAAGTTAGCACAACAAATTATAAAAATGCTATTAAGTAAAAAGAAAATGATATCAAACACTTATAAATTGATAGCAACTATTAGTTTGAGCTGGATGTGGCAGAATTAAAGATGTTAAGATTTGCACTGGGTGTGACGAGGGTGGACAGGATTAGGAATAAGTATATTAGAGGGTCAGCCCAGGTTGGAAGGTTTGGAGACAAAGCCAGAGAGGCACGATTACATTGGTTTGGACATGTGCTGAGGAGGGATGCTGAGTATATTGGGAAAAAGATGCTAAGGATGAAGCTACCAGGTAACAGGAAAAGAGGAAGGCCTAAGATAAGGTTTATGGATGTGGTGAGAGAGGACATGCAGGTGGTTGGTGTGACAGAGCAAGATGCAGAGGACAGGAAGAAATGGAAACAGGTGATCTGCTGTGGCAACCCCTAATGGGAGCAGCTGAAAGAAGATGATGATGATGATTAAATACCAAAACACTATCATCTTTTCAAAATTTTGGGATAGGAAGGAAAACACCATAACAGATAACCAAAAGGAAGTAGCTATCAAAAGCACTATAAAACTGACACCATATAAAAAGTTAATATATACACAACTCATGATTTTTAACAATGCATACTTCACACCTGTACATCTTAACAAATTTAAGCCATCCAAGTCACCATATAGTCCCTTTTGCCCAAATAAAGAAGCAGACATCCTTCATATATTCTGGAGCTGTAAAACAGTATATAAGCTATGGTGTTAACTTAGAATTCTATTAGAGAAATCAGGATACTCAACATTTACGTTCTCATGGCAAACAGCTATACTCCATTTATTTAAGGGTAATATTAACAAGTTATCTAAACTTATCATAATAACACTGTGCACTCTGATGAAAGCTTATATAGCAAAAAACTGGACTGATAGATCAAAATTAACCTGGTTAGAACACAAAAGAGTAGCAAAAAAATACATATTAGCCAAAAAACTATATACAAAAAGTCAGAGAAATCAAATATATTATCAAGAGTACTGTAAAACATTAATTGAGGGAGGCCATGGTGGTGCAGCGGTTAGCATTGCCACCTCACAGCAAGAGGTTCTCTGGTTTGATTCTCAGCTGGGGTGCCTTCTATGTGGAGTCTGCATGTCCTCCCCGTGGTCACGTAGGTTTCCTCTGGGTGCTCCGGTTTCCTCCCACGTCCCAAAGACATGCAGTAGGTGGATTGAAAACTCTAAATTGGCCCTAGGTGTGAGTGTGTGCATGTGTGTGCCTTCTGTAGAAGGTTGGGTGCCGGGCTGGCACCTCAGCACTGTAAAACTCCACTGCCAATCATGAGCAGATGGGTGATCCGCTGTAGCGACCCCTAACCGGGAAAAAGACGGAAGAAGAAGAAGAAGACTGTAAAACATTAATTGAAATACTCTCTTAATAGTCTGGTATAGTCTATGTATTTTAAGGATAGTAAACATTACTGCTTGAATCAAACCTGCTACTAAAGGTACTGCAATACATTAATTGATATCTTGTCATGAATAGTATGTAAATACTATGTACATAAGAAATGTAAGCACACCACTCTGTTGAGATTAGCAACCAAAATAAGTAAGGTGACATATATGTATATAAGTTTTTAGTAGAATAGAATGTTACCATATTATAGGTTGATGTTATGCATATATTATAGCTCACAGCAGTAAAGCTGGTATAATAAATATGCCATATGAACAACTTTTAGACGAACTTATAATTTGATTATATCAGTGTGATAATACTATGTTTTTCTACAAAATATGAATGTTATTAGCATAATGGGCAATAACTATCATTACATGTTTATGAATGTACAATGTAACATCAACTGTACCACATGTAATTGTCTTGTTATTCTTTTTGTTTTGTTTTTATACCAGAAAAGTTTTCAATAAAAAGATATTTGATAAAAAAAGTCTAGAAATCCAGCCATATTAAAGCAGGCCTTCACAGTGTGCATACAGTTTCAGTAAAGGCACTTTCCATCAGTGAAAATAAACTTCAGTCATGAATACTGATAAGAAATGAATGTGCAGTACATTTGAGAACAAGCACATTTTCTTTATATGGTACAAGGCCTGGGAACTAAGGTTAACAAATTTGAGACATCAGCTTACAAAGTCCACTCTGAGCAACATGCATGAGCAATCTTTTAAGTGAATGTCAGTGACTGAAAAACATGACAGGAATTTAAAAAAACGAATAAAAAGCTGCAAGAGAATGTAATTCCTGGTTAAAAAGGCACCAGATAAGATAAGATCATGCTTATGATGAATTCCTCTCTCTATCAAAGCATAATTATCAATGTAAATGAATATTTACATTGGAATTATTTCCTCTAAAAAACAGACATAAACCAGCTATAAGACTTAGCAGCAGCTCTTATAACTGTCAACTCAGCCTTTTATTAGGATAAAATTAGCATGAAAAGGTCACAGCAGTCTGGAACAAAGGGTCATACAGTGACACATAACCTGATGCATTGCAACAACAGGGAATGGCTCTTCTATTAGGAATTTCATAAACACATAATCAGTAAGTTTCTATCTCTGTCAGAAACATTCTTAAAACACAATGGGTAAGGAATAAAGAAAATGTAAATACACATTCTGTAAATGTACCTATATATATATATATATATATATATATATATATATATATATATATATATATATATCCACTTACACAAAAACAACAGCGCAAAACACCGACACCCACATAGCCGACACCACATGGTCGACAAACGAAACACCGACAATGTAATTACTGCTCAAAAAAAAGGAAAAGAAAATTTCCTTTTTGTGCTAGCAGGGGGGCTAAGTGCACCCTCCATGGGGGGCTCCGCCCCCACACCAGCCATAACTTTAATATACTAACTACAAGACTACACCACAGTGCAGGAATGGAAATCTTTCCATTCCGCACTATGGAGACATACCATTTCCCCATTGTTGGCATTTTGATTGTCAACCATGTGGTGTCAGTTATATGGGTTTCGGTCTTCTCAGCTGCTGTTCTTCTGTAGGGGACCCATATATATATATATATATATATATATATATATATATATATATATATATATATATATACAAACATCAAAGGATAAGAAAATGTATATTGCTTTACTTCATATGTTGCCTATAGAATGAAGGACGGGAACAGATGTACTGCAGACTTGATTATATGAAATTTTTTTATTAAGCTTTTGTATTACTTCATATGTTGGAAACTTTCAGTAATTCTTAATCATTTAATAGTAAGAGCAAAACAGATAGCAAATATAGCTATAACAATAGTCAATGGTCTTTCTTATTGGAAAGATTAGAGAAATAATAATGGCATGTTAAAGCTGAGCAAGAAATGGCTACGTCTGTACCCTTTACAAATATAAATTGTCTCAGCAGCATTTTTGAAAATAACTGCATGACCAGAATAAGACAAGGTATAGTAATACACACTTCCCATTCAAGGAAGAAAATGTCAACTTATGTTGTGCCTAACAGTATTAATTAAAACAGAAAGGCAGGACGGTATCTTTAAGACAGTATAAATACCTTGTGTCCAGTTGCAGTCCTTGCCAGTTACATGTAAAATAAACTGTACTGACCTAACTGCAGTGCTTTGCTTGCTTGTCATTTAAGTACTTGTTTTTATACTTTCAATAACTAATAGAAGGAACATGTAAACACAGTCAACAGCTAAACCAGTAAAGCTTCCAAGAAAATGAACTGACAAAGTCAGAAAATGTATACAATTTTAATATTAAACAAAATGAATGCTTCACAGAGCTTTCAGGTAGAAGACCCTTCTTCAGTGTGATACAAAACACCATCCAATCACATTCAATTATTTATTTAAAAGAGAGACACAGCCAACCAATCAAATTCCCTGACTAATTAAACAACAAAAAGACTCTTAAAACTATATATTCAAAAATCTACTAAAAGATATAAACATAAATGATACATTTAACTTCAACTTAATCTGTTTGTTCTTTAAAAATAGTCTTGATGCTAACTTCTGCATTTAGTTCTGGAAGTTTATTCGCATTTAGATGTAAAATCCATCTATACTCTGCTATATCAATTATATTATTGATATCACCCCCACTTATGTTGGGATAGGCTACCTGAACAACTTTAAACTTAAACGTGTGTTGTGGACCTTCCTCCATGTGATGCTTTGAAACTGCACTAGTTACAATCTTCCGATTAATGTCTGATATATGTTCAGTGATTCTGTCTTTCAAATTTCTACTGCACTTAGCTATATAAAATGATGTAGATGCCATAGAAGTGGCCAAGTAAACAATGTTTTGTGTAACACAGGTTGCAAAGCAACCTATTTTAAATTCTTTACATGTAGATGGACGACGCAGTGGTGCAGCAGTTACGTTGTCGCCTCACAGCAAGAGGTTCTCTGGCTCAATTCTTGGCTGGGATGCCTTCTGTGCGGAGTCTGCATGTCCTCCCTCTGTTTGTTTGGGATTCCTCTGGATGCTCCAGTTTCCTCCAACATTACAAAGATATGCATCTGGAGTATTTCTCCCTGGGCCTCCAATGAAAATTGGCTTTGTTCCAAGTTCGGACTTTCCTGGTAAACAAATGTTAAATAAAAAAAAAGTTGGATGTACAAAAGATATATCTTTAAGTATGAATTTACACTTCAAACAATTAAGACAGGGAAAAGTTCCCTTTCTAAGCCTTTGTGCAGATTTTTTAGTACTATTTATTTCCTTATAACAAAGTTGTTGTTTCAGATTTTATCTTTTCTATTTGAAAACATTGGGGCATTACCTATAATCTTATTTAATTCAGGTTGTGGAGTAAGAATTGTTCAGTTTTTCTTAATAATATCCTGAACACTATCAGTTCTAATATTACAACTAGTTATATATCTTCTTCTTTCGGCTTTTTCCCAGTTAAGGGTTGCCACAGCAGATCATCTGTCCACTCATGATTGGCAGTGGAGTTTTGCAGTGTTGAGTTGCCAGCCCGGCACCCAACCTTCCACAGAAGGCACACACACACACAAGCATTCACTCCTAGGGCCAATTTAGAGTGTCCAATCCACCTGCAAGATAATTAGTTATATATCTATGCTTTGTTTTAAAGGACCACTATGTCTAAAGGACGGTCTTGCTAGTCTATATTTCTCACTGCCCACATACCTTTTTGTGTCATTCAACAAAGATTCACTATAGTTTCTAGATCTTAACTCATTGTATAATTCCTTCATCTGTTCTTGATATATATGATTATCTGTATTTAATCTACTTATTCTGAAGTATTGGCTCCTAACAATCCCTTTGAATATATGTTGTGGATGCATGCTAGATCTATGTAAAAAATCTATTTGCTTGTACATCTTTCTTATGAACTTTTAATATGGATTATGTCATTCTCTCTAGTTAAACAAATATCTAAGAAAGTTATATTTTTTTTAGAAGAGTTCATCTTAAACTTTAAAAAATGCGTACTCATGTCAAGATGTTTCACAAAATTCAACTGCTTGGCCAAATCAAAAAAATGTCATCAACAAAATGTACATAAAACACAACATGTGAAGCATATTCATTCATAGTATTAAAAACGTGTTCATTTTCCCAGTGGTTAAGAGCCAGATTTGCATACGTATTCACAACAGTTTCCCATGGCAACTCCAGATACTTGGTGGTATAGCTCTTGTTCAAAAGAAAACACATTACTATTCAGGACCACATCCAGTAAGGAAGAAGCAGTTTCAATTTCCCTTCCAGTCAGACTACCATTATATCACAGCAATTCTCTAATAGCATCTATCCCATAATTGTTAGGTAAGATCGTAAAAAGAGAAATTTATCTAGAGTGATATTTTTCCTTTCCTCATATATGCAGTGCTCATATATGCTTGCACAGTTTTTAGTGCCAAAACCTGGGAGGAAACAAAGCAGAGGATGCTGAAGCTGGAACAAGAAAAGAAGGTTAGGGAAGGGGACAAAGAAAATCTGATTTCCATAAAGGAGGAAACAGAAAAAATCTGAAACCTGATTTCCATAAGGGAGGAAACAGAAGGCAGAGGAGGTGGAAGAAAGGCTGGCCAGTGATTTCCGAAGAAATTTCCACACCACCAATAGGATGAGACCCTACCTTTCTCAAGCTTGTTAATTTAGAAGCAGTCAGACTTTGTTCTCCTATGGTTAACTGTGCAATTTGTAATTTATGAGGCATGCGGTTGTTAAAAGTGTTTGTATATTAATAATAGTTTAAATGTGGGGATGCAAAGGACCACAGTTGTTAGAACCAGAAATAAGACCTGAAAAAGATAAATTATAAAAGTAATTGTAAAAGTAACAGTATTAGAGACTTAGAACAGGATATTATACCAGAAAAAGTACCTGTAACCAGACCTAGAAATAGATATTTGTTAAGATTTGCTAAACCATTTCAAGAGAAAGTCGCAAAAGAAATCTAACTGTTACTGAACCATATCAAAAAGAAAGGTCTCAAGGAAAATCTAAAGTTTTTTTTAAGATCCCCCCAAGGGAACAGAAACATTGTCAAATCTTATGAAAAAGGTTATCCCAGAAAGCACAGGGATGTTAAAGATAGTTTAAAGCCAAGTAAAAGGAAACTCAAGAATTTCTACAAGATCTACCACCACCTCCTACAGTTGATTGGGGAAAATAAATGAAATAAAGTTAGGAGAAAGAGGAAATTTAGACAAATATATTCATAAAAATTGCGTGCCTATAGATTGTATAGTGGTCAAGAAAGGCCTGAAATTGATAATCCAGCCTTCCTTGGAACAGTATTAGAAGGATTACCAATTTGGTTGAACACGTCCATCCTAGTAAGAGGTCAACCTTAAATATATGATGATTTGTATAAGGCCTTATTATCACTTTGGGAAATGAGAAAAGAACTAACAGATAAATCAAAGGAAGTCAAAACAGTGTATGTTAATGAAAGGGAAATAAATCTAAACCAAGTTAAAATAACAAATAAAAGGAAATTTAAGGGAAGATGTAATCATTGTAATAGAGAAGGACATATAGCCAGGGACTGCTGGCCACAAGGTGAGAGTCGAACAGCACAAGGACCTAATCAGAAAAGGAAACAAGAAGAAAAAGAAAAGGCAGATAAGGATGGAGTTCCTCAAGCTCTTCTGGAAAGATTGGAAAATCTTGAAAAAAAAAGATGGCAAATCATTTCTTATCCAGCTAGGAATTTAGGGTCTTTGTTTCTTCCCTAAACAAATAGCGGTAATTGTTGACCATATGCACAAATATGGATAGAAAGCCATTTAGATACATATTTAATAGATACAGGAGCCACAGTTAACATTACTACAAGAACATTCACAGGAACAAGAAACATAACTTTGCAAGGATTTAGAAACAAAGATAGGGAATAATACTTTCTAGGATGCAAGGGTATCAGGTCCTCACCTACAGAACATTATTGGTAGTGACATTTTGAAACAAAGAGGTTACATTATAGATTTGTGTAACAGGGAATTGATTAAGAGACCATTAGATGAAGTATTAAGTCATCTCTGAAACATTACACAAATACAGTGTCAAAGATCCAGGACAATATGATTTAGCTGAGTTATTGAAAACACCAATTCAAGAGTTGTCTCAACTAATCTATTGCTATCAGGATGTTTTTGTTAAACATAGGAATGATTATGGACAAATCCCTAACTTTATTCTCAAAGTAAGAGATGGTATCCAATCAAGAAAGAAGCAGACCAGGCAATAGTGAATACTGCAAAAGCTTTAGGAGCTCAAGGGGTTGTGAGAAAAAGCAGTCCATCAGCTAACAGTCCATATTGGCCAGTACAGAAGCCAGGTGGAAGTTATTGCCTCACTATTGATTACAGAGAACTCAGTAAGGTAGTACCACACCCTTTGCCATTAGTAGATAGTATGCCTGATATTATCACTCAGATTCAGGAAAAAAAAAACATTTCTTCACATTGGATGTGAGTAATGATTTCTGGAGTATTACTCTGGATGAAGACACAGTGGAAATTTGCTTTTACTGTAGAGGTTCAACAATATACTAGGACAAGAATGTCTCAGGGCTTTCATAATGTTCCAACAGTTTTTCATCATATAATGCAGGAAATACTGAAACCACTAAAATTAAGATCCACTATTATTCAATATGTAGATGACATCCTTGTAGGAACAGAGACCGAAAAGCAGCACCTGAATGCACTGGAAGAAATCTACAAAGCAATAAGACAAGCATGATTAAAAGTGAACCCTAAAATAGTCAGTTTATGAAGAATTCTGTTACTTTCTTAGGTGTCACAAAATGGCAGGAATGTATCTTTAAGACAGTATAGATACCTTATGTCCAGTTGCAATCCTTGTCAGTTACATGGAAAATAAACTGTACTGACCCAACTCCCATGCTTTGCTTGCTTGTCATTTAACTGCTTTTTTCCTTTCCTCATAGATGTAGTGCTTGTACATACTTGTACAGTTAAGGAGGTGTCTAGACATTTACAGGGTTTTGGTATTATTAAGAGATACTTCAGACCACAGTCATTTAAGTTAGTTTGTTTGGGCTGATATGCAGACACTGGAGTATGAGTGCAGGTCAGGTCAAATATCCAGCATTCCAGAATATTAATCATTTTATTCAGGAGAGTTAGAATGAGTGCAGACACTACGAACATAAGATTTGATTCAGATATTTTTGACATCTTACATTGTACATAATAAAGCATTCTTAACTGAACATCAGTGTGGGCAGACTTTATTCTGAAAGGTACAAAAAGATTTGGTCCATAAAAGAGAGACTGGCACCTGCTCATCACGAGTCTGGGTAGTTAACAGATAAAGACATTCATTCCAGTCTCATTCCAGATTCTTCCAGTTATTTCCAGTTTTCTAGCATTCTACAGTTATATCAGTTCTGACAGTGTGCTAATCCCATTTAATCACATACTTCACTGCTAACATCTATATATTATCGTGTCTGTACATTGCATTACTGTAAATGACATCTACCTGTTTTATAGTATGGAAACAGTATTGTCAATGAAAATCACAATTGTGGAACAGTAGATTGTCAAGCAATTATTCACAACAGTTCATACTGGGATGGCTGCATGCAAATAGTAACCATTTATTGTATCACTGTCAGTTGTGTTGGCTCATGCTTACAAGATGTGTGCTAACAACACAATAGATACTTCCTAATTATGACAGTGCACTTCTGAATAACAGTGATGGATTATGTGTGAAAAGGTTGCACACTATTGTAACAAAGTTGCAGATGTAACCATTGGAGCACATACATTCATTAACAGACTGAATTAACTGAGTCAACATCACTCTGAAATCCAGATACTTTATTTTAAAATTCCAGTAACACATACAGAAACTGTACAGTGTAATTTTTGTAAATCTCTTCATGAAGTACACTACCGGCAAGCTCAATTGTGTGGCAGCTGGTAAAGTATTAGCAGATGTGTAATCGTATCTTGAGATGCTGAACTTAAAATGGGAATTAGCAGTAATGTATGGTGCTCCTTGCTGGGCAACAGCGGTGGTGCAGTGGTTAGCACTGCTGCCTCACAGCAAGAATTTCTCTGGTTATTTTCTCGGCTGGGTTGCCTTCTGTGCAAAGTCTGCATGTCTTCCCTGGGGTCACGTGGGTTTCCTCCAGGTACTCCAGTTTCCTCTCACATCGCAAGGACATGCTGATGGTGGATTGGACACATTAAATTGGCCCTAGGTGTGAGTATGTATATGTGTGTGCTTTCTGTGGTAAACTGAGCACCGGGCTGGCAACTTGACACCATAAAACTCTACTGCCAATCATTCTGTGGACCATTGTTCCACTGTGATGACCCCTAACAGGTAAAGCTGAAAGGAAATGTATGGTGCTCCTTGCTGAACTTTGTGCAAAACACTAGTATACACACATAACCATCTCTGAATCTGATGGAATACAGAACAGATATGTGTTGTGGTCATGTTTTGAGTGTCATGATTTACACATCTGTTATGACAATTAAAATTCTTCAGTCCTTATAAGTATGCTACATGTGTATTGTGAAACAGATGAGGGATCAGGCATGTTATTCCTGGTGAAAACATGGCTTATCAAAACAGTATTGAATCAATGAAGTTTATCTGATGACACAGAAGGGGTGGGAATATGGACACATTTGGAGACAGAGATAAAAATGCAGAAATACTAACAGATTAGCTTATGTTTCATTTCTGCACATATTTGTGCTGTGGTACTCTTCAGTTTATCATCATAATTATTCAGGCAAGTAACTAGGCAGTGTTCCCAATAGGTATCAAGCACATTAATACAAGAGCAGGGTAATGATGCGTTAATAAAATCTGTAGCAACATTTACACAAAAAGGAGTCATACAAAACATTCAAGAACACTTCTGCATACATCTGTATTTGAACCTTGACATTATTCTAAAAGAAATCTACAGACCTGAGTATTCTTTATCCACACCACATAGGAACTCTTATTTCACAAAGTTCAAAGCTGACAACAGACTGAAGTGAAGGAGAATGTATGTATTAATCTTCATTGCACTTAACAACAATTGCAAAATCCCATACCATGTATATTACATCCAATAGCATAATAAATATGAAAAAGTAAAACATGACGATACACAAGTGGAAAAAGAGACATCGAGACAGGGATAGAGAGAGGTAAAGAATGTTTTATTTTTCTGGACTATTTTTAGCATCTTTGCTGCATGTTGCTGTTATGTTTTTCATGATAAGTAATCTGTTATGCTATTTACGATTAAGTGTTTCAAAAAAGAAACAAGCAAGGATCGAAAAGTAGAAACATGACTGAAACATAATCAGGATAATTGCGGGTTACTAAGGTACATAGACATCACTTACACACATAATAGTAATATAAATAATAAATTAAACATGACTTTCACATATTTCTGTATTCAAACCCTTGTCACTATGCCAAAAGCATTTTACAAACATGTGAATTATGTCAACACAACACACAATAAATGTTACTTCACGACCATAATTTTAATGGTTTAAAGGGATTGTCACAAAACAATGAGGCAAGGGATAATTTTGGCATCAGGCTTCATCACTGGGAGTTTAGGTTGTGAAAACACTTGAGATTTCTACATGCAGTTAAATTAGCTGGAGGGCTTATTAATTAGTTTATCTTGTTTTTAGTGCCTTTATAAATTCTGTACAATTAAGTGGCTCTTGGCTCATTTATGGAAAGTGAAGTACTTTTATTGAATAATCACATTTTTCTAAGCTGTTTAAAGTACACTGCTGTATCCATATCTTTAAGTACATCCAATATCTAAAAGGAAATACCCAGCTATGTACAGAACTGGTTATGGATTGCACCACCAATACTCAACCAGAGGTAAATGTCAATGTGCTAGCTGACAGATTTGGAGCAAACTTTACTTCCCCGTCTCCTCCAGTCACCCCCCCAAAGTATACCTGCCACCATTCCTCTGCCTATTATCTCCAGACATCAGGTCATCTTGGCACTCTCCAATGCCAAAAACATAGCATCAATGGGACCAGACAACATTACAGGTTGCCTTTTAAACAACTTATAAAATGACTTAGCAGACCCACTTAGATCCTGATTTAACCATAGCCTGCAAACTGGCTATGTTCTGGCAGAATGGAGGACATCAACAGAAATCCCTCTGCACAAAGGGGGCCATCAAATGACTCTGGGAATTATAGGTCCATAAGCTGGACTAGCCTCATCTGCAAGGCCAAGGAAATAATCATTATGGACCCTATTAACAAGGACATAGATGATCTTCAAATTCTAGACCCAACTCAGGTCATATTCATTATAACATAACAATCGTGACTGTTAAACATGGTTGACTTCTTTGAGAAAGTCACCAATGCCCTGGATGAGGGAAGGACAGTGCATACTACCTATCTTGATCTAGTCAAGGCATTTGACACAATGCCCCACTTATCTATTATAGAGAAACTCTCCCAAAAGAGAATTAATGCCTACATTACAAGATGGGTCACCAACTGGCTCACCAACAGGACACATACTTTAAAAGTGGGTGACTTCACCTCTATCAAAAGTCTAGTCACAAGTGGCATACCACAGGATTCTGTGCTGGGCCTTACAGTTCAGAATTTATTTCTCAGAACTCCAGGCAAACTTGAGCAGCCTAAAACTGACCAAGTTCACTGACAATTGCTAATTGGGAGCAATCATTGAGTCCTCGAGTGATGTTAATATACTGCAGACAGGGTTAACACAGACAAATGCTTGGTGCCAAAGCCATGGATTAAAGCTAAATACAAAAAATGTATTATTATTCCCTTTGGGAAAATTGACAACCCTTCTAATTACATTATATACAGCACCCCCCTATGTGTAGACCAAGTGGTATGTGATCTGGGTACTCAGGTTGCTAGCAACCAAACCTTTGACCACCACGTATCCACAGTAATAAGGAACTCCTACTATGTGGCACATCTTATAAGTAAAGGCATCGCATCTAGATCTAAGGATGTTATAATTACATTATATCTGGCCCTCATCAGACCAATAATTGAGTACAATACCCCCTTTTGCATGTACCTAATCAGACACCTGCAACAATTGGAGAGACCACAGAAGTTTCTCACCAAGAAATTACAGGTTACACAAAACAAGTCTTACACAAAAAGACTGAAAGCCCTGTCACTGCATTCTGTCTCCTACAGGTTGCTAAGGGGTGACCTGTGTCTGGCTTACAGGGCAGTCTTTGACCCAGCCCTGATGCAAATTCTATTCATTCATAAATCAAACTGCTTGATTGTCACTTGCTACAGGGATCTTAACCTAGCCTCTAACATGAAGAGATCATGCTGGAGAGATAGATATATCTTCCAGAAACTGCCACTTCTCTGGAACAAGCTTCCAATTCATGTGAAACACAGCCCCTCCATGACCCTCTTCAAACACAACCTAGATTAATGGATAGGTGACTCCAAATTCATGGGTCTATATTAGAACATCGAAGTTTCAAAACTATCAGCGAAAGCTGAAAATATCGAAGCAACAGAAAAACTAATTTTTTCCAAGGGAAAGAATTAGATTGTCCATTTCTGTTGCTTCAGTGTTTTCAGCGCTGTGGTGGAACGTTACAGGTCGGGTTCAGGTAAGTGTGTGATTGAGTGTGGGTTAGGTTGCAAGTTAGGTATGTGTGCAATTGTGTGGACATGAGGGTTATGGTGGGTTAGGTGAGTTAGGGTTAGGGCACAGGTCAGGCAAGTGTGCGATTGTGTGGACGTGAGGGTTAGGGTGGGGTAGATGAGTTAGGGTTAGGGTGCATGTGAGGTGAGTGTGCGATCGTGATGGACCTTAGGGTTAGGGTTTGGGTTAAGGTAAGTGGATAGTTAGTGGTGTGTGTATAGTTTAGTGTAGGGTTAGGTGTAAGATTTTAGGTGTATATGTGTGGATTGCAGTTTGTTTGATGTGCTTGTGTTGTGTGTATGTGTTTTGGAACAGCAAATTTTTTCCCTTGGAAAAAAATTGCTGTTCTATATGTTTGATGTTTTCAGCTTTCACTGAATAGGGGTCAATATTAGAACATTCGAAGTTTTGAAACTTTGATGTTCTAATATAGACCCAAATTCACTCCTAGGGTGGCGCCCATGCCTCTCCTGGACAAAAGAAGTAATTATTAACTGCCTTAGACCCTTACCTCTGCAAACTTCACTCACCTAATCACCAACTGTTGGGACAACTCAGGATAAATATGGCTAAGCTTATAAGGGCAATTGGGTCATTAGCCTAGTAGCCTTCTGTGAACCTATGAACTATGAATCATAGTAATGACAATTTTTACATTATATAAGTTCACATTACAGCCAATAGCATAATTATTGATCCAATGCAAAACTGATATGGGTTATTTTAAGTTATGTGACATTATTTACACGTGTCATGAAGTCAGCAATTTTTGGGCAGAATGCTGCCTAACAATATTTGAAACTGGAACATCCTACATGGTGTACATTCAACTCTTCAGCCTGTTCAAAATAAGATTAACCTGACTGTACATAGCTAAGCACAGAAGTAATACAGCCAAAGGCAAACACTCACAAAATTTTGCCATCAGCTATGTACTTCCATTTCCCCTAAGTTATGGGTGCTGCTTAGCACCAGACATTGTTCAAATGCTGTGAAGACAGACTGATGATACATGGGGGAGGAGACATAAATGGGACAGGGAGCCAGGGAGAATACTTTATGATAGAAGCAAGATAATGGACACTCAAAACAATATTTAGGCAACAACTACACATGAAATAGTCTAATAAAAACAGTCAACAACAGTTTGACATATTTCTGGATTAGAACCCTTGAAAGTATTTAAAAATAGTATGTCAATCTTAGCATTATCTCAACATGAAACAATGGAATTCCTGCTTCACACACTTTATATCACAAAAATTGAAAGGAAAATGACAACTTATTGAAGCAGAAAGGGTGAAGAAAGAGAGACAGATAGATAGATAGAGAGAGAGAGAGAGAGAGAGAGAGAGGCAGATGAAGAGAGAAACACCAAGAGTTTTGTTTATGGTACATGTAGGACCATTTTTATGGTGTGTTACTCTTAGGTGTTGCCTCATTATGAATCTGTCATGCTTTGTACAATTCAGTGCTTGAAAAGGGACCAAGAAGGGATGACACATGAGAAACAAGATTAAGACATAAGCAGTATAAGGATGGTTTAATAAGTCTCTCTGTTGGGCATGGAATATTTTGCAAATGGTTTCTGCTTCACTATTCAAATGATATGTTAATGAAATATAACTAGACATAAATACAGATGTTTGGAATTAAACATATGATAGGAAGATAAAATGTCATGAAATAATAATTTAACATACGGATGTAATTGAACCCTTGACATAATGCCAAAACAGTCTAAAGACAGGGGAATTATCTGAACAAACTACATAGGAGCTTCTAGTTCATTACATTCAGCAGTCTAAGAACTGTTAGAGTAACTGTTTCAAAGAAGTACCTTTACTCTGCCTTTAATCTGTATTCCTATAGTGCAGTGGATTTAAGCACATTTGTGTAAAAGTGTCTGAACTAGTGTGAGCAATGACAAAAACTCACCAGCTTTTGCCGTAGGATGTGTAATGCAATCACCATCAGTCAGCACTGGTGCGTGATGCCAATCTCTGTACAAATGCTGAGGACAAAAGGTGAAGAATTTTTGTTGGGCCATTTCCATCCATGTGTATTGTGTGTAATTCTAAGAGCCTCCTGATGAACAACAATCATATGTTACTACCTGCTATACTTCTAATTGCATGTCTAAACCACTATGCTTATGTAAATATCTTATGCAATCATATGTTATTATCTGCTATATTTTATAAATGTATGTCTAAACCACAATGCTCATGTAAATATCTTATGTTTAGTATGTTAGCAATTATTCCATGGCTTTTCTCCTTAGGCCTCCACTGAAAAAGGACAGCTCTGTCCAGTTGGACATCCCTGGTAAACAAATGTAAAATAAATAAATAAGTAAAAATTTTGACCAGATTAAAGATGTGAAAAAGGGGTTGATAGAACAGTGGTAAAAAGGGGGGTATAAGCAAAGTGTACAACATGGGGAAAGAACACCATTCACTTCTTCACAATATAAATGTAGAAATGTGCACACAATGTCATGACTCTGGAGTGTCACCACAATAGGGATGAAGAAAAATAATGTTATATAGCCTACTGGAACAAAGGAAGTATGGCAAGATTACACATAGGTAAAGTGGAGAGCTATTTATGAGGTATAATTTTTTGTGGGACAGGTGCCTTTTTTGAGATAGCTGAATGTTGGGGAAGGTGCTTACAATGAGAGGGTCAGGTAAGTAGGGTAGGCTATGCAGCAGGAGCAGACATACAGGACATACAAGTTAGACAGGGATGGTGATGGACACTGAAGGTTGGGAATACCATGATGATTGAAGATAAGTAGGGGAAATTGGAGGTGCATCCACATCCAGCTTGACAACGGTGAGAATCCAGTCCTCACCTTCAGAACTGTCATCGTCTTCTGTGTCAGTTGCTTGTGTCAGTGCCAGTCATGGTATTGATTTGGCAATATGACAGATGACTTTTTCAACCTGCTGATTCAGGCACCGAAGCCCATCTCCATAATACTCTCCACCAGCCCTGTCAGCTCTGGATGGGGGCAAATTCACCACCTCCACTGCTACTGCTCCTGCAGAATACCACTGCATCATCAGCCAGTGCAGAGCAACCTGACACAGGTGGTTCAAGTAGGACAGGACTTGTGCAGGCAATGATGACAGATTGTGACCCAGATGTGATGTCTGTTTGTGCTGCCTGTGGAAGTGCCATCACAGTTACCTGTGAAGTTATGAGAAAAAAAAATAAAATGTTAAACTTTGCTTATTAACATGACAATTAGAGGTATACTAATGTAAAAAAATGAGTGGAGATATACTTAAGAGATGCATGTATGTCTGTGTCTTTACTTAGTCATGGGACTGCATTTCTATGTAAAAGGAAGCATTTGTGTTTGTAAATACATTTCAGATGCATGCAGTTGCATAACCTAAGTAATACATGGTGGGTTATGTTACATACTTACTTCACAAGACATACTGTCATAAGCACATACTTATAATATGATACCTCACAGTAATTATAAAAAATATTGTGCATTATACCTATGCATGTGCATTCTAAATTAAATGTCATCATTGTCATGTTTAAAATAATTTACACACATTATATTAGGCCTCTGTAACAAGCAGTAGTGACACTTTTGTTGCAATAAACACAGTTATGATACTCATTTTCATTTGATTTTACATTCTTAATCAAAATGTTATGACAAATGGCATTCTGACCCCATCTGTAAAAGTATCTTTATACTGGATTCTTACACTGCATCAGTTTTTCTCTTTCTTTAAGCTGACTTCACTTACACCTTGTGCCACCGCGATAACTGACAAGTGGAAATTATTTACAATCCAGAGAGCTGATGGCTATGCACCCATACCAGGCTTATGTGCGCTACAGAGGGCAGTCCAAATTAATGTTTTCACTTTTTTCCTTAGGAAGTGAGCTGCGTTTGTGTGCTGCCAAGCAGAGCACAAATGCAAAAGGCATTATAAAGAAAATGTACCTTATATTGCAAAGTAGCACATTTAATTAATGCATGTAACAAGGAAGACAGCAGTTATAACATTGGCATTACACATTCATCATTTTCACATCTGCTTGCAACGTCATAAGTAGCATTTATGTCATACATCAAAATGATTTCATGTAATTGCAATTGTCCTTAAAGGGGACACACAGAAAAAACATGAGGTAATTCTTGCCACAATACGTGCAATTATTCATGACATCAAAGTTTATAATATATTGTGTAACTGTCATAATGAATACTTGTGAGATATAAGTATGCCAGCATATATGACACATCCACATTACTCATATTATTGCTTTTCTGTTATGACACTCTAAAATGTCATATGTCACAATATCTAGCACATGTTCCTAATTATAATGTGAAGAGGTGAGTTTACAACACCACCACATTTGGAACATCTATTCCCAGGGACTAGAACTAAGATTTTTCTCACATATCACATTATTTAGCCTGCTTATTTTATGTACAATATTGGGTGTCAATATTTATTCTGACCCCAGTCATAAAAAATATCTACAAACTGGATTTGAATCCTGCATTATATGACTTCTTTCTCAAAGTTCACAAAACTTACACCTTGTGCCATAGAGATAGTTAACTGACTGGTGGAATTAATTCCCATAGTGTTATCCAGAGTGCTGATGGTTGTACACTGGCACCAAGATTGTTGGCACTACAGAAGGTGTATGAAATTACATTTTACCTTTTTCCTTGGGAAGTGGACTCTTGTTTACTGCTAGGGACAACTGCTAGTCAAGATTGTGCAATATCAAATGGCACAAATGATGAAGGGAGAAACAATATATTAATAAAGGAAATATTATGAAACAAGTAGTTAAAATATACATTTCTGTTTTATCAACTTTGTCTTGCAACATGAACATATGATCCATAAACGTCAGCATGTTCACACGAACAGCACTGTCTCTGGATATGGACTCCCATGACACCAAGGCATTCACAGCACACACTTCAGATTATAATCAATATTTACCACAAACATATACATAAGCAATAAAGAGCAGAAAGCAGGTTACATATAATCAAGATGTGACAGAGTATCAGTTGATATTACAGGTGCAATAGTACCAGGTTCTAAAAGTTGTCTTTTCTAGTTTGCACTTAGATGTGTGGATGACTGGGATATTGGCAACATAATCTTTCCTCAAATGATATAAAATAAAAATCTTCAACACTGCAGATCTTTTCTTTTCTTTATTTTGTGAAGATCATTTCCTTATCTATACTTCTCTAACAAGACTGGTATGTCATTTTCATTGCTTTTGATATGTTTGAATGAGTGCTGTACTTCCTTAGAATTTCAGGCAAATTTTATTCAGAGGGACAAAGTGTGGTCATAAACAATTCATAAAAATATTATGAATGTTGCTCTTTTAATGTACTCACAGACTTTCTTGTAAGTCTCTTCTGTCAGACAGACCCTCAGTAAGTGTACATCAAAAGGAACTGACTGCAAAACCCTGATTGCTCCTGCACTCTGTCATTCTCACTTGTAAACCCTTGACAGGTAACACTTCTCAATGCTTGTCCTTGCATTGCTAAGGAGTGTGCATGCAATTGTGTAGGTCCTTATACCATGTTTGCCTGCCTGCAGTTAGTGCAGATTATGGAATTCATGAATGTTAATGAGTTAACACCTCATTTGCATATGCATAGTTATCAAAGGGCTAAATCTGCACAATATAAAGGTAATCATTTAAGTACGAAACTTGTATTGTAGAAGGGAATACTGTGTGTATCCAGAAAGCTTGCTACTGATATTTCCTTTCAGAACCTGTTTCTAGTTTAGCAACTGACTTACTACAAAAGTATGTTGCTGTTTTTTACAAATATATATATTTTAAACTTACTCTTGATTTGCATTTCACTATATACCTATTGGTTTACTGTCAACATTTTTCTCACCAGCTGTTGGCATAGCCGAGTATATCAGTTATTTCTTGAGCATTAAAATGTTTCTAAAGAATGTTACCTGACATTTCATGGAAAGTTTTTTCTAGGAAGCTAACTGATCTGTGCAGAAGACTGTCATATTACTTATTTTTTTTTCATTATTAGTTCACAAAATTGTGTTACGCCTGTGATGTATACCTGGCTGCCCTCCACAAAAGTGGATATCCCATAAAAGTTTTAGCCATTTTCCTATAAAGTTGTACATTATTTTTATTAATGCTGCAATGTACTACAGAGTTACACAAATGTTTCTCCTCCTGAAATACTTTCAGTAATTGTTTTTCATTTCCTTTCTTTGTTTGCTGGGACCTTACTTTTTCATTTGTTTTATGCATGATAGATGGATACATTCATAGATATCTGATTTGTTAATAATAATTTTGGGTTACTTGTGTGTTTTTCTTTTTCTTTCATCTTTCCTCTCATACAGGACTATGGTGCCCAAAAAATCTGCACTCCATAAACCACTGTACAGTGACACTGAGAATAAACTGATCATCTGGGCACCACATTGCCACTGGTCATTCTTCTTACAGAGAGGCAGAGATGACAAATTCTCCCAAGACCATATCTTGGAGCAGGTGGTCAATGATGTAAATATGATAACAGGTTATGGTGCAAGTATTCAAGAATAAGACATAGGGTCCACACTGGTGAGATGTAGGACAGCTTCAATTGTCAGAGAATGTATGGTATGGAGGTGGTCCTGCAACCAAATCACCACTAACTGAAACATAGGAAGTCCTGTCCACTGTCAGAGATCCAGAGAACTCAGCACAGGGTTCACACAGAATTATTGATGTTGGGGGTTGATGTGAAAGACAACCAGAGTGTGTCCACTGCAGATCTTCTAGGTATGCAATATAATTAAATAATTATCATTTTATATGTATGTATGTATCTAGCTATACATGTGTGTGTGTGTGTGTGTCATATGGGGTCTAAATAAGTTGTTGAGTTTTTACATTGTTGAATTTCATATGGTTGAGATAATATGATGACAATGTAAAAACTATAAAAACATCTACAGGACAGAAACCAAGTGCACAGAGGTTGTGGTACAGTGGTACTCAGGAAATGTGATCTTTTCTCTACTGTAAAGTGATCTCAGAGTTAGCATATATAACTAGCAAGGGGTGCAGAAGGTGCAGGGGAGCTTTTCTCACAGCTAAATTGTTAGCTGTTTTTTAATATTTTAAATTGTCTATCATATGAGCTTCAACAATTTAAAATGTAGACCAACTAACATAAATCTGCCATATGGTATATCTGTATATGTTATGTGTATATATATATATATATATATATATATAGAGAGAGAGAGAGAGGGAGTGAGAGAGAGACAGAGAGAGAGATAGCAACAAGGATGGTATAGAAGATACACTGAGAGGGAGACAGAGAAGGAGGCAGGAGGGAATTCAACTCGATAGTAAACTTTTGTATGAGATGTGTCTTATTCTACAGCTGTCAATTGGATTGTTTTCTGTTCCTTGTATCATTCTCTTTGTGATGATTATGGACTATGTCTGTAATACCCAATGGATCACCTAAAATGTGTTTGCAGGTAACCCTGGCAGTTTTCACAACTCACCCATATAGCACACCTATGATCTGTGCATAAGGTTTGCTAGGAGGGACTTTCCACAAGACCATCTAGTGGTGAATGTAGGCTATGCACTGGAACCTTGGTTTATGGCACCCATGAGAAACCCATGCAACCACTGAACAAGGATACAATGATGCCATGCCCAAATTAGGAATATAATAAAACACGTATTCAGCTTGCTGAAATCAAAGATCCAGTATCCAGACAATTTGGGAGGTGCCCTCCAGTACAACCCAGCCAATTTGACCATAATTCTCAAAAAACTGCTTCAACACAGACAACAAGGCCAGGACCACAGGGAGGGTCAACAACTCAAGCAGTTACCAATGAGGAACCTAAGGGAGAGCCACCAGCTGCATATGGTGTTGGCAGATGCAGGCATGTGCAATATGACATGGTTCTAGCAAAGAGGCAAAGGATAGCACTTAATGACTACCTATGTGAAAACCTAAGATCCTAAGCATGTACAGATATTAAAACGGATAACTATGTAACATGACATATCTGGAAGTTCACCAGTAGACACACTTGGCTCATCTTCTCCCACAGCACCTCATCAACTATCAGTGAGAAACCCCCATATGAGCTGTATGGATCTATTACATTGATCAGGGACTCCTCTGTCTCAATCAGTTGTAGTTTGGTAGCAAAACTACCACCAGTAGGTGTATTCCTATGCAATTGCAGCTGCATGTTTCCTCACTTTGTTGATCATATCACTAGCCTTATGTATGATTTTCACATAATCATAGCCATGTCCTCCAACAGCATTTATATCATTGGCTACCGTCTCCCATATACACTTATCATGGAAGGACTGGTTAGCTCTGCTTCTAACAGGTCTGACCATGTTGCTGTAGTACCTGCACAATAACTTCATTTTCAGCACCTGTGAATGGAAGTTTATGGGAGTCAGATGTATTGGATGCCATATTCCTGTAAGTGGTGAAAAACAAAAAAACAAAAAAACAAAAAAGGAAATTAAGCCATGGGACTCATGACCAAATAAATATATAAATGCATGCAGACTTCATAAATCAAAGAAATTAAATGTTTAGCTGTCAAGGACTGCACACAGGTAATACACAAATATAAAGATCCCCACATTTTTTTCATAAAAATGATAAAACTCTTCCATGAGTAAGACAAGACATTTTCAACTCCATAAGATACAGCACCCTTTCCAAAATTAATTGTACTGAAAATTAAGGCATTTACACGTTTAAGATTTGGGAGATATCCCATTTGGTTGATATCAGGCATATCGCAGTCTGAACACTTTTGTTGGACTACAACTGCAATACTATTGTTAATATTCATAACAACTTCTCAAAATTCTGAGAGAAAAAGTAGATAACATTTTACTTAAGTTCACTTAAAAGTAGCATTTAAGTGATGTATATGTTAGGAAAAACAATGACAAACTATTCCTTTGCAAAACAAATCATATACCTTTACTGAAAGAATTATCTTCATGAAATAACACACACAATTTTAGTTACACAAGTGAAACAGTAGTATCAAAGTCTATGAATCCAAACAATCTCCTCTACTATGATACAAGTGCCTTTCCAACACAATCAGCTTGTATAGTGCAGGTTCAGCCCTATGAGCAATGTGAATATGCAAATCAGGTGTGAACTCATTAGTATTCATGAATCCCACAATCTGTACTAAGTGCTAAGCAGGTAAACATTGTATAAGGAACTACACAATTCTATGCACATGCCCTATAGAACAAGAATGAGCAATGAGAAGTGTTGCTTGCTAAAGGTTTACAAGTGTGAATAATTAGTCTGACTGAAGGAAGAATCAGTGCTTTTCACTCTTTCCTCTTTGATGTACACTTACTGAGGATGTGTCAGGGAGAAGAGAGTTACCAAAAAGTTAGGGATTACAATGACTGACTTAGGAGATAAACATTTATAACAGTTTTATTAATAAGTACTTATGACTACACCATGCCTCTAAGTAAAAATTTCTCTGTAATTCTAATGAAGTAAATTAACCATTTAAACAGATATCAAAATTAATTCAAATGACATTGCATTCATGGTAGACAAGCATAGATATGAGAATATGGCTCACAAAGCAAAGAGAAGAAAACAACCGTAGTATTGCAAAAATCATGTATTATTGTGAGAGACGTATTAGCTTAACTGTTGAAAATATCCTAGTCATCCATGCATCAACTAGCAAATTACAAAGGACAACTTTTAGAACTGGTTATGTTGCACCTGTGATATCAATTGCTATAATATCACATCTTGAGTATATGTAATCTACTTTTTCTTCTTTTTAATATATCTCTGTCTCTGTGGCAAATAGTGAAAATAATCTCAAAGGTGTGATACTAATGCCATAGTTTGATGGTTCAAGTGCAGAGACGATGCTGTTTGTTTGAAGGTAGGGATGGTTAAAGAGCACATGGTCATGTTACAAGACAACAGAGTGGAGGGCGCATCAGAAAGGTACATTTTAAATCCTTGTTTTATGTGTTTTTTTTCACTTTCTTCTTTTGTGCACCGCTTGGCATTCCACACTGCTGGCAGTCAGGAATAAACTCACAAATTTAATTTAGAATGCCATGAGTAGCATGATTAATACTGGCATTGCTGTACTTCCATCACCACTCTGGACAGTACTGGTTGAAGAAATTCTACCTCTCAGCTTACTATCTCTGTGGCAAGTGAGTTTAGAAAAACGTGACAGATAATGCAGGGTTTGAATCCAGTTTATAAATATTTTCCTGAGTGGGTTTAGAATAAATTCCGCCACACAGATTTTATATAAAATGAACAGACTAAAGTCTGTGTGATAACCGCTAAAAATCACATATGTACTCCATGTGAGTTGCTGTTACAAATGTGTTATTGTTGGAAATTCATCTTGTCTCATTATTAATAACAATATGTGTTATAGATGATATAACATATGACAGTTTGTAAAGAGTGATATAAAAGCAGTAACATGAGGAATGTAGATATATATCTCATATATGCTACAGGACGTATCCAGATCTCACTATTAGTCATCTCAACAGAAACAGGTTTTATCTTAAACTTTTAAGGCATTATTAATTGCATATACTGAGCCAATAATGATCTGCTTTGATTTTCTGTCTGTCCTTTTTCTGAAGAATTGCAATTACATGACAGCTTGTAAGTGCTCGGTTCTAGCAATGAACAGCACACCTATATTGCTC
>NC_056739.1:1399255664-1399298164 GCF_019279795.1 Protopterus annectens | reverse complement strand
ACTATCTCATAATGAAATCTTTTTGTATGTCACTATCCCCATTCCCAAATCTCTACCTCTCCACTCTCCTTATGTCTCATTAGTCTTTCTTTTCAGTGTTTCTATGATGCCTGGTACAGAATAGCACCTGTAACTTATGGGAAGTGGCAGGATACAGCTTATGGCAAAGACGCGTGCATTTTGCCTTCAGCTGCATTAGCCTGATGCCCTTCATGCTACTGTGCTTAGCCTTACTGTGCTATGCAAAGACATGCTGATAGCACTATGAAGGAGACCATTCATATCATCTTTTCAACATGCTGCAGAGTACATTGTACGCCACATGGGACATTGCATTGGTAAGTCGTGTTATGAAGAATGCTGCCCACAAAATTCCTTTCTTCATACTGTTTCCATAGTCCAGATTTCCACCAGCATTAACATGCTTAGCCCTTATGTGTTTCATACTCATTTATAAAATGCTCATATCTTCCCAAAAATTACTACAGGACATTAGGTAAAATTAAGGCCTATGTGTTATCAAGCATATTACAATAGGCATATTTGGATACTATTGCTAATATACACACATAAGGTGATAGTATCAATGTGGCTTCAATTCAACTCATGTTCTGAAGTAAATTAATTAATTAAGACAAATATGTCTGTTATTGACTTTTTACTTTTTATTGCTTAATCAAGTCATAGAAATGTAATTGCATGACAACAATTGCAAAATGCCTCAAATAATTTGACAGTGATCAGATATGAGTATTGTGTAAATATAACACCTGTATCATCCATATAATGGCTGCAAGTGTCATAACTAATGTGGAAGTCGTGCCACATAAAACATTGGCATAACACATATCTGTTCTGGATTTCATCATAATCAAACCTGTCTAAATATACTCCTTATCTGAGTGAAGATTGGCACAGAGCACCATTGATACTGCTAATTCACATTCTAAGTTCAACATTTCAATATATCATATAGCTAAAACGCCTTTTACATCTACGCCACCCACGTGCAATGATATGACGCCCTGGGGAACTGTAACTGAGGCTCACAACCTTCACGACTGGAAATGAATGTGTTCTACAGTCGCTCATTCTATCCCTATTGCTTAGCTTTTCACTTACAGGCTATTTCTGGGAAATCTTACATCCTATTCTGCCTGGACTGCTAAATGCTGACCTTATTATTGATCTCTGCTTGTGAAACTGCCCTGAATGCTAGCCCTCTGCTTTTGATAGAGACACGGGAAATATGCCTAATGTATGTATCTATCTACCTCATACTTAAATGCAGGTGTTGTAATACTGTATTTGCAATTTCCTAAATGACTGTTTCTTTGAATTGTTAGAGTTTTGCTTAGATTGCATAGATATAGGTAATTACCTTATATTTAAATATGTATGCCTGATATGTTGCATTTTGTTACCACTAAGTTTTACTGCTGTTTATCTACTGCATTACTGACTTGTCTTTTCTGTTCATTTGTCTCCCTTCCTGCCCTAAGTACCCAGCTCTACTTTCTCCTGCTTCTATTATCACCAATTACCTACCTGGTGAGATAAGACTCTAACCAAGGTCCAGCGACTTCAACTTCCAGCTTCCATTTTCATCACCCTTAACAAGGAAAAAGAAAGTATGTCATGTGCTAAGTACACATTGTAAAGCAGACCCTGTCTACTACTTGCTTTAGGGCTCCAAAGTTCGCAGTGTGCTTGAGCAGCCAGCTACCCCTTGCCTCTCCTCTCTATCCACCCATCAGCCATCCCCTCTCCCCACTTTCTTAGACTCCCTCTTACTATACATCTTTTCTTCCACAGTTCCACTCCAGTTTGTTCCCCTGTTTCTCTGCCTCTCTCTGCTCTACGCTCTGTAAGCTCAACTACTTTCTAATGCCCTTAATCTGACCATCTTCACACCCACCTTGTACCTCTTCAGTACTCTACCCCTCTGGCTCTCCTTTTCAGTATACTCCTGTAACATCCCAGTTTCTCTCCACACAGATCCTACCTTTCCAACCTGTAGCTAGTTGCTTGCTGATAGTTTTTCCTCTCTAACTTCTTGTCCTTGTTTCTGCCCCCTGCCGTTAAGCCCTCTGGCTCACTCCGCTCCCCTACCCTACACACAAATCCCACCCACCCCCAGTGCATCTACATTTATACCACTTAACCACTCCTACTTCCTCTCCAACCTCTGAACTCCACCCCTTCCTCTTCCTATTTCTCCTCCCACTTTCACACAACCACCACTTCCTGTCACTCCCTCCTCCTTCTCTATACCTCTACATTGCTTATCTCTATCTCAACATGCCTGGTAAATACTCATCCTTCCCAATTCAACTACTTCTCCTCCTAAACCTTACCTATGTCTATTATCTTACCCAACCTCATCCTATCACATACTCACCTCTCTCACAAACAACTAGCCCCCTCTATTCTTCACCATCCAAGTGTTTCAGCTCTATCTCCCCTGAACTGTATCCCTTCAACAATAAACTATGTCTTCATTTTAAACTACTCTCCCCTCTGAAAACCTCATCAACTACTCTACCCTCCATACCTCCTACAATTCTATCTACTAACACCTCTCAATCCAAACAACCAAAATTCCTCCTCTACTTAACTCAACTTCTAAATTCAACACTTTTATCCGGTGATATACACACACCTCCTCTTCTAGCAATAAATCCATCCTACTTGCAGCAAGTTTAGCAAACAAAATTCTAATCTCCATGCCTGGCTACTCCATAACAAACCAGACATCCTAGCCATATCTGAAACCTGGCTAAAACCAAATATAAAAAATGAAGAGATATTACCACCCAATTACTCTATCATGAGAACAGACAGAACCAAAAAAAAGGGTGGTGGTGTGGCTCTAATCTACTCCTCCTCCCTATCGATAACACCTTACAATAAAACCATACCAAAGTTCTCTAATACAGAAGTAATACTAGCTCACCTTCAGCTAAATAAACATAAATCTATATATATAGCCTCCTCTATATTCCCCTGGAGACAATGTCCCAATACTAAGAATTCCTCTCCTGGCTATCAACTAACATCTGTAACGGAAACTATAATCATGGGAGACACCAATATCAATTGGTCTTCCATTCAGTCCCCTACTCACCCCCTCAACATCAACCTATACAATTATTCCCAACTCATCAACTCCATAACTAGACCAACAAAAGACTTCACTAGTGGAACCATTTTAGACTGGATATTAGTTTCCCACCCCCACAACTACCCCGACAGTGGTATCCTCCCTGATTCCCTCAGTGACCACCTTCCCATCTTTACAAGACGCTCTCCCTCTCCCTTACTAGCTTCTCACACTTACTTAACCACCCGATGTCATAAAAAGTTTAACCCTGAGTCTTTCTCTGCCACACTTAAATCACTTAACTGGTATCCCCTAAAAACCCTACCACTAGCAAATGCAATAACTCACTTTAATACAACCTTCCTACATCTCCTAGATATTCATGCTCCATTAATTACCAAAAGAATAAAAAAGAGAACCACACCCTGGATAACTAAAAGTACTCTTGCCATCATGCGACTTAGAGATAAAGCCTGGACACAATTCCAGAAAAACAAATCTACATCTAACCTTAATGCATACAAAACTCTTCGCAACTCAGTGAAAAAGCTTATCTCAGCAGACCGTCTTTGTCCAACTTCAAGACAACCATAGTACCAACCCACAAAAATTCTGGAGAGGTATAGCTACCCTCTTAAAACCTGGTACCACAGAAAACCCTAACCCCTCCCCAAGTGTACAAGACTCTGATCTTGCTACTCAATTCAATACTTTTTTCATTGACTCTATTTCCAAACTGACCTCTTCTTTTCAAATAACAATCTGCCTCCTAACTTGACCTCTCCTCTCAGCCCCAATCCTTTCTCCCATTCTTCTCACACACAACCCTCCATTTTCCATTAAACCTATACCCACATCTACTATAAGAAAACTCCTACAGAAACTAAAACCATGCACCAATGCCCTGACAACATTCCCCATTCTTCCTCAGCATAGCTGCTGATGCCATTGCCCTCCCTATCAGCATCCTAATCAACCGCTCTATCCAGGAAGGTCTTGTCTCTGAAGTCTGGCAAATGGCCTACGTCATCCCCTGCACAAAGGTGGAAATAATACTAACATTTCCAATTTCCGTCCTATCGCTATTCTCTCTCCCATTTCTAAGATCCTAGAGAAATGTATCCACCTTCAACTCCTCCCCTATCTCTTAGACAATAACCTATTAACCCCCACCCAGCATGGCTTCAGACCGCATCATAGCACTATGACTGCCCTCCTCTCCTTCCTTGAAACTGTGAATAAAGCTAGAGATTCTGGCCTCACTGTATCTACCATCCTTCTCGATCTCTCTAAGGCCTTCGACACTATCTCTCATAACCTACTCCTTACTAAACTAACTAACCTAAACCTCTCCCCCTCTTCCCTCAAATGGTTCACCAGCTATCTCTCAAGCAGGCAACAAGCTGTCATATGGAAAAAGGCCACCTCTTCTTTTCTTGCCACCCCCACTGGTGTCCCACAAGGTTCAATATTGGGCCCCCTACTTTTCAACATTTTCATTAACGACTTTTACCACTCTATCCCTCATGCTAACATTATTCAATATGCAGATGACTCCACAATCATCTGTGCTGCCCCATCTATACCAATCCTCTTAAAACAAACTCAGGATGCTTTCTCTACCACAGAACTATGGATGAAGGACAATCATCTAGCACTCAATGCTGCTAAAACTAAACTTATGATCTTTACCCCTTCAACAACCAAGACTTTCGACCGAAACTTATTCTCCATTACCAGCCAAAATACAACACCTCTTGAGCTGGTAACTGAAACCAAACTACTAGGAGTTCAAATAGATGACAGGCTCAAATTCAACTCCCATCTACTACTAAACATAAAAAAAACCCACCAAAAACTTGGCATGCTCTATCGACACAATCGGTTCCTCACCTCGACTACTAAACTTACTCTTTCTACTTCCTTTCTCTTACCCTCCCTTCTCTATGGAGCCCTCTTCTAACAAACCTACAGTCATCACTCAAAACCAAATTGTCCTCTTGTTACAATAAAATAGCCAGATTCGCTACTAGCAACAAATCCTCAACCCATCACTGTGAATCTCTTCACAAACTAAACTGGCTTGAACTTCCTAACTACCTCTACTACACCCAGCTCACCTATGCTCATAAACTCATTTTCCAACCTTCCCTCTGTCCTCTCTCTCCCCTACCTTTAAAATGGATCACAGACCAAGGCTTCTCAGCTCTAACACTCAAAACCTCCTAGAACTGCACGGGCCACTCCGCCCCCAGGACAATACCTCCTATCTCACTCTCTGGCGCCTATGGAACTCCCCCATTCCACTTCTAGCCTCCCATCCTTTAAAAATCACTCCACTCTTATCTAACTTCCACATGGGAATGCTCCTGCTCCCATCCCTCATGACCTACACTTACTTCTACACTGTTCCCTTCCTTACTCTCTAATCCCAGGTTACAAATTCTTGTTTCAAAAAAATACTTTTAACTTTGATTGAAACCTATGTAGTCTTTATACATTTTATGTGTGTATATCAATTTAGTCTTGCTTCTTATGTAACCTATGTAATCTATGTTTGTTTAATTAACCTGTGTGTAAATTTGTATGTGGAGCTTTTCTCCCCAGGACTCCATTGAAAACGGGTTCTTCTGGCCCAATGGACTATCCTGGTTAAACAACTGCAAATAAATAAATAAAATAAATAAATTACTCATATGCTGATACTTTGCATCAGCCTTGCAAACACGCTTGTCAGTGGTGCATTTCAGGAAGAGAGTTTGGGGAAAAACATATTGTTAGTGGGTTGTATTACTTCTGTATCTGGTAATGGACTGTTGTAGTCCAGATACGTGGATTTCATTGTAATGCTGACCAAACCCTTCATTCTGTAATGTTATGTCTGCACTCCAGCACTTACACTTGGAAATGATATGCAATCCTGGGGAATCTTTTCACACATACTTTATCAGTGGTTATCAGCAGTGCATTCTCATATTTTTGACCTGTTTTTGTTTGCACTGCACTTTGTCCAAACATTAGCAAATACAGTTGATACTGACAACAAAGTATTACTGTTTGCATACTATCATCCCAAGCTGAAAAGTCATGAGTGCTTGGTTGTCAATCTGCTGTTTTACATGTGTGATTGTTATCCAAACACCATAATGTAAAAGAGGTACATGTCACTCTCACTGCCACAATATACATGAATGATAGAATTGATGAGATATGTGAGCAGTGTGTAATTTACTTGTAATCAGCACCTTCATGTTACTTCTGCTTATCCACACACATGTTTTTTTACCCAAACCAGTGATGGACACTACCTTCTCTGCTATACATTGGTGTGATAATCCTTACAAATCTGCATTGTCACACATTTAAAGTCAGACATCTCCTGTGGCACTTGCAGCTAATACAGTGTTCTCTACACTGTGTAACCTAGATAGCTAGGTGGTTCAAATCTAACAGTGATAAATGTGTGTGTGTGTGTGTGTGTGTGTGTGTGTGTGTGTGTGTTTCTTGTATTAGGCACATATAGCTTCATCAGCAGAAGTGCTGTATCTACTTCCACTCAGGAGGCACATTTAAACTGGGAGAGGATTCCAGTATCCAACGTTTAACAGAAAATTTTTCTCTGTACCACACTGATGAGGTCATCCTTTTAAAAGTGCACTCTCTCTTAATATACAAGCCAGACTTCTTTTGTGTCACTTGAGGTTAATCCAGTGTTCTCTAGACTGTGTAACTAAATAAGAAAATGCTTCATGTTTAACTGTGGTCAGTGTGTGTGTGTGTGTGTGTGTGTGTGTGTGTGTGTGTGTGTGTGTGTGTGTGTGTGTGTGTGTGTGTGTGTCTAGTCTCAGGGGCATTATAACTTCATCAACAGAAGTGCTGTGTATTCTTCTACTCAGGAGAAGCATTTAAACAGAGAGGGAACTCTCCCATCCCCTTATCCCACTTTTAATACAACCATGTTCTCTGCAACACACTGATTAGGTCATCCTTTCAAAAGTGCACTGTCTCATTGCAGAAGTCAGACTTCTCCTTTGGCACATGCAGTTGATAATTTCTCTATAGATTGTGCAACTAGATAGATAAATTGTTCAAATCTAGCATTGCTTCAATAGTGTCACTGTATGTACTGTCATGTACAATTGGTTCCGTCCTAACACCTGTTATCTACACTGTCACTTAGGAGACATATTTTCAGTGGCAGAGAGCTACCCTATAAATTTCTAGCATTCCCCAGGCAAAACCCAGTTTTGGAAACACTGATTAGATAATGGTTTCAAAACTGCACTCTCTCACAATGGTAATGTAATTTCTCCTGTGGCACTGGCCGTTAATACTGTGCTGTCTAGACTGTGTAACTAGATATGTAGGCAGCTTGAATTCAGCGGTGATTGACTACTGTGAGTGTCTGTCTCTCGCATGCTGTGTAGAAAAAGCTTCAAATTCATCTAGGATGTGTAGCTGTACAGTGTTATTGGGATATCCCACCAATTTCTTTTATTTTTAGCAGAGCCATCACCCTGTTGAACAATGGTGATATCATCCCTTCAAATGTGCACTGTCACAGTTGTAAACCAACATCTCATGTGGTGATTGCGATTTAGGAAACGTTCTCTAGCTTGTTGATTTTAGGCAGTCAGTTCAAACCCAGCCATTGCTCATTGGACTCATTTGTGTTAGTATGACTGTGAATGTACCCGAATTTAAGAATGTCACCCACCTATCTGCTGTGCATATGTATAGCTGGGAACTACTCTTCAAAGAAGTTTTTTTTTTATTTTTCACAGGGAAATGCTTTGTTTAATGCCAATGATGCAATTTGATGAAATTTGCCTTTTCTAATGAGTAGTAGGACTAAGTCTTCTCCTCTGGCATGAGGAAATGAGACCATGCTCTTTATGTTGTTGCCTTAGTAAAGCCATGAGTTTGAATCTGTGTTTATCTACTCATTGCTAATGACTGGGAGTCTATCATCACAGTGATGACTGCACTATGTATCACATATGTTTGTGCATGCCGAGCATCATGTAATACTGTTTGAAAACATGACAGATTGCACCATTCTTTTAGTCCAATTACAGACCCACATATGTCTTGCAGCACTAACATGATGTAATGCTTCAAATACACAAATATCTCACAATTGTAGTAAGACTTCTCCAATGGCATGTTTGTTCTTCACAATGCCATGTAGCTCACAGAGGTAGGTGTTCAAAACACACAGTGACTGACTGTAATTGTGTGTCAGTATACTGCTATGCATAAATGGGATCCATCATAGCTGTACTGTGTACAAGTACAGTGGGAGAGGCCTTCCCCATCAACTGGTTTGCAGCACAATCATATGATGTAATGACTTCACACAGGTGAAATCTCACAGCTATATTAGAATTCCCACTGTTCATAGTTGTGTGAACATTAATATAGGTACCATGCTTACATCAGTCTGACAAATTTATATTATATAAATTAACATCAAAAGGTCTTTATTACTTTACACTTTGATTTCTGTTATTTGTGACCTGCTCCATTGATATTCCCTGTTTTAGATGCAGTCAATACACAGCTCTATAGAGTATGTAGTGTGATTGGCAAGGGTTTGAATATGGTAATATCTGTCTGTCAGATAACTGTGTCAGACAGGAGTGGCTTAGGCAAAGAAAGTACATATGGCACTGTCAGAGGGCCACCTTTTTAAGGTCTCATACTCCAAGTTATAAGAGCCATACTCACTGCAATAGAAGACTGATATAACCCTTCAAGAGATTTCTTCATGACACAACTGATATTCCTCTTCCTATGGTGTCAATTGTTGAAGCGTATCTCTTTGAAATCTGCCCTGGAATGTGATTGAGTCTGGCAAGATGCACATGCTGAGTCTGTCAGCAATTGCTTGCAGGCATTATTTATTTTCCAAATAATAATGCTCTACAGTGCATGTCTTCATGAAAACATTCATGTATTACTGTAATACTTTTAATAGCATTGTAGATCTTTGAACATGATGGCTTGCATAACATTTCTTACTGTGTGACATGCTACAAAATCATCAGAAAGTGTAAGTGGGCCTGTGTTATGACACTTGTTGTGTTACAAAAGAATGTAGTGCCAGTACAGGTAGCTGGAAGTTTGTAAATATTTATATGCCATTTGTCAATATCAAATTAGTTTAAATAAGATGTTTATGCTACAAATGTATTAGAACTGTATGTCATGTGTATATCAAACTGCTCTGTTCAGATGTTTGTGTTGAAAAGGTATTTGTAAAAGTGCTGTGTTTAAAATGTATCCACAGTGTGCCTACCGGCAGAGAACAGAAATGTACATGCACTACTGTAACTGTTTAAATGTATATATTTTAACAGTGGAAAGTGGACTACAGGGCGTTAACCTCAGTCTAGTAAACTTTAGAAAAATATTTGAAATTAAATCACTTTATAGGCTACGCCATAAAGAGGCTATGTTCATGTTTTCAATGCAGCTAGAAAGCTTTATGCATTGTCTTTGGAGTGAATTAATTTCTACTTTAGAAGTATGAATGAATGTAATTGTTTTATGACTTCCAGCATCTGCCAAAGATCTGAACAAACACACTTGTATGAGTATTTTTACAGGTAGATGTTAAATACTTCCGCCTTCAGAAATGAGGGTTTTGGCCTGGGAACTAGAAGTCAGATGACCAGAAATGATGTCATTCTGCAAGCTATCAAAGCAGTACTATTTTACATATTATTTGAGAAGTGTTTTAGTGAGACAGCATTCTGCATTCTATTTTGGAGCTGACAACAACAATAAGAACCATTCACTACATCTGCCTTGCTCTAATAATAACTTACTAGGGAATGGTAATTTTCTTAGATACAGTCAGGAATATAGTGAAGTTGAGTTTAGATATTTTTGTTTATTTGAGACTGCCATGCAATGTTGTTTTAAATATTTTCTGTGGTTTTGTACTCTGATGTCACTGTGAATATATATTTAGTATTGTCTTTTTTATTATTTATTATTAAATATATTTAAACCTTTCATTAGGGATGATCTATGTAGGTATATTTAAGTTTTGAGAGCACTTGCATATTTTTTGGTGACAATGTGTGGGCTACTCCTAATAGCCTTGCTCTTGGGCAAGCTACCATTTGTATTAATATTAATTTTACACAGTAAGATTGGACACCCTTTGTAAAGGGCCTTAAAGTAGCTGATAAGGAGTTTACTGGTGGCAGTGGTAACTACCTTATAGTCTGGGCAGAAGGGGGCAGAAGTAGTAAACCTGTGCCAGCTTTTCCCAGGTGTGTGTGTGTGTGGGGGGGGGGGATGTTTGTAATCAAAGGGAGTCTTGGCTTGGTCACTCAGCTGAGATCTCAACTCTATAGCTGTGCCAGTGGGGAGTCTTATTGGGGATCTGGAGAAAGAGTGAGAAACCAGCCCCAGACTGACTGTGGTCTCTGTGTGCTCTTAAGGGAAATTGTACTTGATGCAGAGAGCTGCATCTGGAAATACTGTGTGTCTCCTTGTCATCCTCTCAGTGAACATCCTCCACTGTTCCCAGTGGTGAGGATTGAGGCTTCTTGATTACTGGTCCAGCAGAGAGTCACCACATGTTGTTTACTTAATGTTAAGATAGTGCTTGCTGTAATTCCTTGTGAGCATGCCCAATATAATGATGTAGTAGATGCATACCATTTTGTAACAAGACCTTTAAGTAATGAATGTCATTGGATATTTGTTGCCATTTCATATACTTAAACCAAAAAGGCTGTTGTGAACTAACAACGGATGGAGCCAGGGCAATGGAGGACTTACCACTTGGATTCCACTATTTTGTTTTTGTTGTTATTTCATATAATTTGTCAAGACTTAGTTGAATTAGCCTTCTGGGATATTGGTTTTGCTAATGTCAGTGTAATGGAGTTAGTGAGATACGGGTGGAGCAAAGCAACATTTGTCACAAGCCAGTATACATTTGGTGTATGTGCAATTAAATTTGCAAGAGGTCACTTAGTAACACATGTTAACGCTTCACCTGGGTGTGTTGTATACTATTGTAGTGTCATATAGTTTTTACTATTCTTTTTAACTAGGCTCATTTCTGAGTTATATAACCATTACAATATACTGCATTCATATCTGTACATTGCTACACTGTCAGCATGTCTGGTATGGCATTTACACCAGAAAAGGCACATGCTCTATCACTGATTACAGTAGCACAAATGCATCATAGTCACTAATAATTGTAGCCTGGCATTTGCTACATTTGCCCATTAGCTGATGTATCAACGACACAATGCTAGCATGTACTTTTATTTTACCCATGTCTTATTTGGGCTACCTGTTTACAAACTACAGCATATGTAAATTGATATACATCATGACATTTAGAAATACAACCATTTTGTCAGGGGACCAATGACACTTGACTTATACCTTGACTTTTCATGCTTACATATATGATATTAGCATGAGTCATTTTGCATGTATGCATGTCACATCTGCTATGGTTAGACAGATGGTAGTATGTATATCAGATTATTATTCTGTTTGCATCCTAGTTAATGTGACACATTGCGTTATGGTTCAGGACATGTATTTTCCTGCATGCATACACAGCATACATATAAGGTCACCAACTGTCTAACGTTCGCAGCATGCTGATTGCTTAACAAATGCTCTTTTAAACACTTAATAACATTACTGATATGCTTAGACAGGTGACCATGATTCTTCTCAATACTTGCACACTGTCAGAGGTTTGTACACTGAAGTAACAACTATCAGTATTGTTTCCTTCATGCACATATGGCAATGACAGCTGTACAATTCTTTAACCTGTATGCGTGTTTTGACATCAGTCATGTGGATGTGTGGGTGTAGTTTATCATCTTTGATCGCTCGCACCATTTACATTGCAATGTCAGAGTACTTCAGTACACCTGCCACATGTGTATAGCTAGGCATTCTCAGTACAATCATGTCAGCAACACAAAGATTAACATGAGTGCCACTGAATATGTATAGTGGCAACCATATAGTCAAGCATGTTTACTGTAATTTTATTACTGTTTAGCATTTACATTAATACATGTTTAAAGGTACAATACCCCCTTTCTATGGGTACAAGTGACAACAGGTAGTAATTACATGTCCCTTTCTGATGTGCATAAGACAAAAGCTGTAGAGTGTATTTAGTTTTGTTTATACATGATGAAGTGGAAAATACAGCAACACTGTCTGATAACTTTCTCTATAAAAATCTGATATGCAATAACTGCAGTGTATGCAATATTTGCTAATGAATCTACTGCCCTTGCTGTTATGTCAGCTTAGCATTTTATTAAGATTTATCACATGCACTTCCCTTTGTAACATTTCCTGAAATTCATTAACAATCATATATGCACCACTCAAAGCCTACATGATGTAAGTGTGTTAGTACAATGAACAGCAATGCTAACAGAATATAAATGCTGCTCATCATACCTACACATTTGCAAACACTTTTTTCATGGCTAGTGTGAAGATTGGGGAAAGATGGGTGAAGGCTACCAGCCTAGACAAATAGAATTTGATACATAATTTTATCATTTGTATATATAAATGTAAAATACAAGTTTGTGATCTTAAATGAAAGAAAATGCTGTAAAATGTGAACTTCAAGATTGTTGCAACATTGCCATCTGCTGTAAGGAAAATTAAGCCAAGCATTTCACATGTTCTTTGAAGTAAAATTATCTAAATAGTGTTGCTGAAGCATCTGGCTGAGCACATTCTTTTTATTGTCTTAACTTAAGGAATAATTGCTAGAGTGTACATGTGAAATGTCTTGTATTGTTGTAGTTTCCTGAGCAGGTGTTAGATTGCTAAATAGTGTAGCCTTTTTTGCCTGGGAACTCCAGACTAAGTGTTGAAATGATGTAATGTGTATACTGGGAAAACCTAAGTGTCAAAATTATGTAATTTGGGAGGGCTTAGCAAAGATGTTTGTTAGTGAGTTTAAAAACTATTGTTCGGAGAGAAACTGTGGAGCATTTTGATCCTGATATCTAACCTATCAGCACTCTACCTGTTGTCTTATATAAGTAGTGTCTTAAAAATATGTTTTCTTGTAGTAATAGCTAGGAACTTAGAAGACAGTTAGATAAGTGTTTTTCTGTTATACCAGAACTTTCCTACTGTATTGTTTTAAGTTTCTGTGTGACCACTGAACTCTTAGGTATCACTTTGGTGTAATAGTATTGTCTTATGTTTTATTTATTATTAAATATTTTTAAAACCTTTATCTGTGGCTGGTTTTGTGTAGAGATAACTAAGCTCTAGAGTACATTGCATATTTATAGAGTTTATTGTAATAAGCCACTCTAAAAAGCCTTAGACTGCATAGTCACATTACCAATTGGATAGTAATATTGCACAGTAATAATTGGACACCCTTTTAAGGGCCTTTGGGTAGCTAATAAGTATTAGCTGGTGGTGGCAGAAATTACTACCGTATAGTCTGGGTAAAGGGGCACAGCTGGAGAATTTGTGTCATCCTTTCCCAGGAGTGTCTTTGAAGTTGTATAAATACTTATTTCAAAGTGTGTGTGGTGTGTCAGCTACCTGGGCAGGGACATGAAGCACTGGTGGGACAGAGAGGGTACTGGAGGTTAGCTTGCCAGCTAGGCTGAGATCTGGACCATATAGCTGTGCCAGTGGGGAGTCTTATTGGGGACCTGGAGATCAAGGGAGCAACCAGCCCCAGACTGACTGTGATATCTGTGTACACTTAAGGGAAATTGTACTTTACTGTGTGTATTTGTTATCCTTCCCTCTTATATGAGACGTCCTTCCTGGTGTTAGTCGTGAGGATTGAGGCTCCTTGATTGCTGGGCCAGGGCGCGGTTGTCACAACCAGCAACAGTGTTCACAGCTATAGAGAGAATGTAAACAAAATGGCTTGTATATAGGCAAAGTTCAGATACAAACACTCACTGTAGCTGATAACATTAAGGGCAACTACAGGGAAAGAATACTGAAGGAGGAAAAGTGAAATGAGGGAATTGTACACAAAGATTAAATGTTTTATGCTGAATAATTACCTATTTCCCCTTCCATATTAAGTAAAGTATACTTATATACTGCAGCCAAATACACTGAAGTGTCAAAGAAGCATTTCTGACATAAAACCTGTAATATTGATGTAATGATGATCAATGACAATATTTAAGTTATGCACATAAATAAAAATAGACACACTAACAAAGGATGTGATAGGGATGTAAAACTTCAGTGTTACAAAGGGAAGTGAAAATATATACGTGGCAATAAAATGCTGAGTTGAGATAAGTTAGCAAGGACAAAAGATATATTATAGGATGATTGCATACACTGCAGATATTGGATATGAAATGCATATAAAGGGAATTTATATATCTAATCCAACATCACTGCTGTATTCTCCACCTCAGCATGTATACACAATAACAAATGGACCTTACAGCTGCAATGTCAGGTAGATCATAAATGGATATGTTTTTGCAAAGAAATGTCAGTAGCATCCATAGGAAAGGGATTTATCACCTACAAAGATGTAAAAGCCAAGCAAGTGTTATATATTCATGCACATGCTAAATAGTAATCTAATAACATACAACATACATAACTGACAAATGACAACACAATTGAATGACGTCATGATTTCTAGTTATCTGTTGCTGATTTGCACATACCTCAGACATAGTTATATGGGGCATGTTCACATGGAATTACAGGGAACAGTAACATAACAGGAATCCAACAGCAGCAATACACAAGAAAGTTTTAACTGAGGACCAGTCACAGTTTTGGAAGGTCTGGTAGCATGCTATACAGTAAGAAACATTTGTGGAATTCCTCATCTGCCATTAGTCCATATAGGGTAACAAAAACAACTGCAGTAATAAAGAACTGTCCAGATTAAGACGTGCAGTACAGAGCATAAATGCCTTGGGAATCCATAATGCCTGTGAGTAATGAATGACATAATAGACATTTACATTATGTTATTTTCAAATACGTGCCAGGACAGATATCAGAGAAATCATGGATGCCACAGAAATATGCATCTCGCCATGTCATGAAGAACACCTTTGAAAAGCTTACAGTACATTCCAATTATAAAAGGTATGGATGCCCTACCTATGCCTGAAAAAGATGGCCTATGACTGTGCCATAACTACTGTCTGTGCATAAGCCACTGCTGATACCTTATTCTGACAGATGGATTTTACCAGATTCAAACCCCTGTCTATTATACTTAGCTCTCTGCACACCTCTGTATTGACTGCATGTGCCACATCAGATAGCTGTCACAAGTAACTGAGTTGAATTGAATACATGCATTAAAAATTGAGTTGCAAACATAATATAAACAATCACATTTAGTCAGAATGTTGGAAAAGAGCTACACATGATACTGTCCACACAACAGTGTGCAGTACATTATCAATGTGTCTTTGACAAGGAAGCTGTTTCCACTGTGTATTGCACAAACTGTCCCAGAATTAAACCACAGTCTATCTGTGTAGCTATGTTATACAAGCCAGTACTCAATGTACATGCCATAGGAGCACTCATAGCATGACATGCCCCAAATAACCATTTCACTGCCATGAAATCACAACCTGTGATGATATATCATTATCCAACATAAAAATGGACAGCAATAATTACATACAGTGGTGTTTATGGAATGTCAGTATATTCATATAATGTTGCCTTTTCAGAAATTGAACAGCAAGCTATCTGACTTTACCAAGTAATGACATGTGAATGAACCACAAGTGCCACAGTGGAAGTCTTAACACATCTGTGACACTCCACCTATGCTAACTTATTTCATCAGATGGATGTGCTGTAAACAATATGTTTGAGATAAAAGGGATGGTGGAGGCCCGTACCACTGTAAATGAACACTTTGTAACTGTGGTGGATGCCATTCATGCATAACAGTATAAAACCACACAATGGTAACAGGCACTGAATGTGGATGATGAACACATGAGCATTTGACAACAGAAAATACATAATATTATACAGAATGAATGAATGCACTATGGTAGAATTGTCACTACAGTTGTGAGATATCTTGGTATGTTATTGCTGCAAGGGAAATGTGTGCCTGTAATTGCTGTACTAAGTCAACAACGTACAGAATGACATCCCAGTCCCTCGTGCCAGAAGATAACACTTCCTACATATGTTATATAAGGAAAACGTAACCACATGTCATCATTACTCTGAGTAGAAGCATTGCTATGTAAGAAATCATCATAGTTTATAAGAGGAATCAACATCTATACGTATACACAGATGATATATTTGACAACAGTGTTAGTGACATGTTTAGTCCTTTTTAATTTCTCCAAATCTTTTGGGTTTCTAATACCGTGATGGGAATGGATCCCATTCCTAAGTCAAAGTATGATTAAAGTTCATGAAATTAATATTGTTTCACTCTTTGATGTCAGTCAAAAGTGCTCTTTGCTGCACTCGCAATGTGCCCAGTAATGACTCCTTCTGCAATTCTTATGTAGTTACACGGCTTAGTAACATATCTAAATACAACTGTAGATTCTTTTTTATAAGACCTGTTGCTCCAACTACTATTTGAACTGTCTGGGTATATTTCTTCTCTTTCTTCCACATTGCTCTGGGTGACATATGGGTTTGTACCCAACCTCTTTAGTTTGTCAACAATATCCAAGTTGGGTATTGTGTCAAATACCTTGGCCAGGTCAAGGCAGGTAGTGTGAATGATTTTGCCCTCATCCATTGCTTTGGTGACCTTCTCAAAGAAGTCCACCAGGTTGAATAGGCATGATCTGCCCTTGACAAAACCAAACTGGGCTGGGTCCATTGTCTGGAGGTTTATTATATCTCTATTGATCATCTTCATGATAATTCTTTCCATGGATTTACATATAAGACTAGTGAGACATATTGGTTTCTAGTGTCTGTAGATGGCCAACCTTTTTGCAGAGGGATGATTGTCGCCTTTCTCCATTCATGATGCACAAAGCCTTTTCGGAGGCTACAGTTATATAGTAATTTCAGATGCCCTGATAGGTCCTGTTTCATGTTATTAAGAAGGCATCCTGGGATATTGTCTGGGCCCTTTGATGTAGTGTTCTTAGTCTTAGAGAGAGCATTAAGGACCTGTTCCCTAGTGATAGTAGGAGGAGTTATATTTGATGATATTTCCTGAGGAAAGGTTGAGGGAGAGAGAGTGGTAAAGTTAGAGGTGAATTTATCAGCCAGGAGGTTTGCTATATCTTCTGGCTCAGTATAGGTGACTCCATTTACAATGAGCTTTGCCTACAATTGTGCATTACCTTTGAGGTTGTGGACATAGCTAAAGAATGCTTTGTGGTTGTCCTTGGCTGGGAGGCCAAACTTACCTCAACTTTAATTTGGCTTTGGTAGACTTTATTTGCCCTCTGTGTTGCTTGTTTAGTTTCATGAGAGTGCTTTAATCCTGCTGGGTGCTGCACCTCCTAATTGTTGCCATGATTTTCTTCTCTCTGTTATACAGCCAATTGATTTTGTGATTTCACCAGGGTGGCTTATTTTTTGAGTTAGTTCTGTACTTCTTCCTGGTGGGTACATCTTCCTCTATGCAGCTATTAACATGCTTGTACAGGATTTCTGTGAACAGTTCTGCATAGGCAGAAGTGTTCTCAGGGTTTATGGGAGCTTGAAATTTTGCCAGGTTCTCACTTAATAGCAGGAGATTAGCCTTAGAATAGTTCCTGAATATTCCAGGCTTAGCTGGGGCCCCAAGTTTTATTTTTACTTCAAATGAGACCATTTTATGGTCTGACCTTACCAGAGAAGCCATTGCAGTAGGGAGTGCGCAGCAGTCTCCCATATTAGTGAGGACCAGGTTCAGTATGGTTTCACCCCTGGCTGGTGTATTAGCTATCTGGTCCAGGGAGTTTGTGTTCACAAAATCCAGGAATCTCTGTGCATGTACGTTTGGTGTCATATAGGATTCCCAGTTAATAGTGGGGTAATTAAATTCACCCATGAATATGGTATTGGGTTGGATGGTTAGTATTTCTAATAATTTGAAATGCATGGTGTGGGAATCCTGGGTCATAGAGTGGGACCTATAGCTTGCAAGTGGTATTGGATTTTACCTATGGTGAGTTGAACATGGCTCAGCTCAAGTGCATTGTCTTGTTTGACCAGCCTTGAAGTATATTTATTTTTGGTGTAAATAGAGACTCCTCCACTTTTAGTCCCTGCCTGTGAAGTAGCTGGCCTAAATGTGTTGAAGGCATGATAACCTTGCACTGTTGGTGTGCTCTCTGTGGCTTTAAACCATGTCTCAGTGACTGCACAGACATCAGCATTCTCTAGGATAAAGAGAGCATATAGGGAGTGGAGTTTTTATTTAGACTCCTAGCAATGAGCAGTAATACCTTTAGATTCTCTTGGTTTTGATTTGCTATGTTGAAAGTAGTTTCATGTTGGCATTGCCTAAAAAAAAGGCACTATGATGGAAGACAATGTTTTAGCTAATATTTAAAAGCCTAGAGGGGAGAGGTGCACACCATCCCTGGCAAAAAAGCATGGTCTGTTGACCATCTCCTTCCACGCTGACAAATATTGCACCCCCTTAAAATGACACCAGAAACTAAGCCAATTATTAAAGTCAATCATCTTTTGTTAATATTGTGGCATCATCCTTGGAGAAGATAAAATGCTGCTCAATGCTAAGCTCATACCAGCCTGAGACACATATTCCGAGAGCTCCATGATGTCTCTCTTTGTATAGTCTAGGGAGGTACGTCTCAGGTCATTTACTCCAACATGGACTATGACTGAGTCACATTGGTAATTGTGGTCCAGTGATCTGAGTGCATGTGTAATGTGATGGATCCTAGCCTCTGATAAGCAACTGACCATAAATTTCTCCTTACTCAGCCTGGTGAGAGGGACATCAGTGTGTCACATGATGGAGTCTCCATTGACTAGAATGTTGGATTGTGTGGTGACTTGCCTTATGGGCTTAGAGGTAGAGGCTCCATGAGATGTAGCTCTCTGTGTTGATGTGGGTGTCATTTTAAAATAATGCATTTGGGGCTCCTGAGGGTATTTGTTATGGGTACTTCATCTAAGAAGTCTTTGTGGTTTAGGAAGGTTACATGCAAGTGCCTCAGCATATGTGGGTCTATACGTCTGCTGCTTTGAATTTTGTGTGATGAGTGCAACATGTGTACTACTGACAAGCTTATTGACATTAGGAGTACTTTTATGTGAGAACTTTGCCTCCAGTGACATTGTGTAAATACAGCTCTGACATACCATATTAGTTTGTTTGAGAATTAACTGATTGTCAGTAAACATGTGGCAATTTTTACATTGTCTCAAGATGCCCATCTCCACCAAGCCAGTAATGGAGACAGTAGGAAATTTGATATCCATGGCAACAGACTCTTTTTATTGATTAGGCAGTTGGAGTGAGACTATCAATAACTGTCAAGAGTATCCAATTTGCAACTATGTGGACAGTGCTAATTTCATGAACTTTAATAGTACTTTGATGTAGGAATGGGGTCTATTCCTGTCATGGAATTAGAAACCCAAAAAATGTGGTGAAATTAAAAAAAAGAAGTCATATTTTTGACAGTAACATTTGACAGCAGATTTCAGAAAATTTGAATGTATATATGTATTCATCTTCATTATACTACTGACCACTGTAATCCGTGCATCCAGCTCTGCACCTTGTTAAAATGTACATTACATGGTATAATCACAGCTTAACATGGCAGCATGAAGCACAGTAATGTAATACAGCTGAAGGCAATCAAATCACAAGCTATTGTCATAAGCTGTTTACTTCCATTTATCCTTAGTTGCATTTATTACATGGTGCCAGACACTGTGCGAATGCAGAGGTGGAAGAAAAATTAAACAGATGGCAGAAAATGCATCAATAGGGTGAGATTGGGGCAGGGAAAAGTAGTTTATGACAAAAGAAGGATAATGGTGGCTCATACAATATGTAGCCAGCAGGTACACATAAAATAGTATATCAAAAACAGTCAGTAGCACTTAGCTAATGGTTGGATTAGAACCCTTGAAATTAGTCAAAAACTTTCTGTGCATGAGAGCATTAGCATTAGCATTACTACTTCACAACATTTAAATAACATAATTTAAGCACAGTGGCAACTTACTGAAACAGAAGAGATGAAAAGAGAGAGAAAGAGAGACAGACAGAAACAGATGCTGACAAGAATAGCTACAACATGCTTTGTGGGACATATAGGAACATCTGTGCGGTTTGCTAGTCTTACTTAATAAATCACCATTAAGCCAGCATGCTCTGTACAATAACGTGTTTGCTAGAGGTACAAATAAGGGGTAGGAGAGTAGAATAAACATGAATACAGAAGTTGGTTAAGGTTGGCATAATAAATCTCCCTGTTGGGGTTGCAAAGTTTTTATAAATCATGTTTTGTTGCACTATACAAATGGTGTGTTAATGAAATGTTGTATATGGAGAGAAATACAGATGTTTACAGTTATATATGATAGGAATATGAAATGCCATGAATTTATAAATATACCCATAGATAAAAGTAAACCCATGACACTATGCAATAATATCAGGTTACAAAATGGGTAATTATCTCAACATGCCCTATAGGAACTTCTGCTGTATTACATCCACCAGCCTAAGAACTATTCTAGTAACTGTATCACAGTACTGCCTGTAGTCTGCCTTTACTCTGTATTACTATATGTTGCACTATGCCAACCTCCGCACAAATGCTGAGGACATAAAGGCTTTTCCATTGGCCATTTCTGACCATGTGTGTTGTGTGAATCTATTTTGACCAGATTAAAAGTGTACAAAAGAGGTGGATAGTACAGTGGTGAAAATGGGATTGGCAAACAGACAGTAGAACACAGGGTAAAGAATGCAGGAATCTGCAAGATGGTTATGGGAAGGTACCAAATTCATCCATTTCTTCACAACATAGAAGTAAAATTGTGCACACAATTTCCTGACTTTGTAGAGTTACCACACCAGTGATGGGTAACAACAACAATATAATGCTGTATAGCCAACTGTACCAAATCAAGTGTGTCAAGATGACATATAGGTGAAGTGGAGAGCTACTTATGGAGCATAACGTTTTTGTGGGATAGGTGCCCATTTTTTATTTTATTTTATTTTTTGTGGGACAGGTGTCCAATTCTTATTATATTTTGCAAGATAGAGGAATGTTGGTAAACGTGCATAGGAATGAGAAGGTCAGTGAGGTAGAATAGGTTAGGAAACATGCAGACATACAAGACAGACAGGGATGGTGATGGAGACAATAGGTCGGGGGACACAATGATTGGGGATAGGTAGGAGGGATCTGAGGCACACTTATGCCCAGCTTGAGAACAGTGATAATCTAGTCCTCACCTTCATAACTATCACTGTCTCCTGCAGCTACCTGGGTCAGTGCCAGATGTGGAATCATCCTTGCAATCGAATGCAGGATCTCTTCAACCCTGCTGATATGTACAGTGAAGCCCCTCTCCATTATACCTTCCACCAGCACTGTCAGCTCCTGCTGGGTGACAAAATAGCCTCCTCCACTACTACTGCTCCTGGAGGGTACCACTGTATCAGCAACCAAGGCAGAGCTACCTAATGAAGGTGGTGTAGCTAAGGTAGGGGTTGTGGAGGCAGCATGGACAGGTTGTGAGCCCTAAGTGCTGGGTGACTGTGCTATCATCTGTTGTGGTATGGGGGGCCAAGGCATAGTGGTCAGTATACCTCTCTGTGTTGTTGATCATTACATTTCAGCAGCAAGGTATGCAAACAGAAGATTATTAATACAGTATAACCCCCCCAAAAAAAAAATAAAAGAGCAAGAGAAAGGGGGGAGACAAAAATAAATACATGGCATGTCACAGTACTGTATTTTTTCAATAAAATTTGTCTGACAATACATAAACAATTATGATAATTTACTGTTGTATACATTTGCCACATCCATATAGGATGGAAAAGTATTTATATGTTATAAAATCAGCAAAGGTCACTGCTATGATATAACAAAGAGCAGTGTTGGATAGGAAATATGTATTCAAATGTAATAATTGCAATTACTATAACTTAATTCTCCCTGACATATAACTGATGTTAATATTTTATAAATACTTATCCAGTAATAAAAACGAATTACTGCTTCTAGGTATTTAACCCACACACCCAGTTAAGCTGCTGTTCTCATTGCCTAATGCAATCAGCAAGAGTTACTAGGAAACGTATGCATACTTGAGATGAGGTTGGAGGTATGCCTGCTGAAGATGCTAGTGCTCTAAATTTAGCACTGTTCTTTATCTCTCTCTCTCTCTCTCTCTCTCTCTCTCACCAGCCATGAATGTGAAATGTCACACTAATAAAATCAGTCTAAATTGGCACTCAGTTTAGATCTTGTGGGTAACTGCTTGTGCACAAAAGACACAAAGCCTTGCCAGCTGCATTTGCACATTTGAAGGCAGATGGCCTCCTTGCCAGACTCATTGGCACTGAGTAAATCACATAGCAGTAAAGGTGTGAAACATAGCATCGAGCTTTGCCACATGTGAAGTTCAACCTATTGACACAGGTTCTAGTGTTCAACAATGGAATGCTTAATGGCATGGCTTTTAATCCTTGCAGTTTGGAAGAAGAAATAGGATGATTTGTGACCTATCGTGATTCTGGGGCTTACACATGTTAAAATACTATTGCACCAACTGGGAATTGAATCCATGAGATAAAATATGCAAAAATTGAAACATACCTTATTAATTGACATTGCCACAGGAGAACTACATTTCAAGCATGGCATTTAGAATTATACTAATTTTGGAATGAATGGAGATGCACTTCAGAAAGGCATGTATCTATGTGATTTTAATTAGTCCAGGAAATGCATTTCTATGTAAAAATGATTATTTCTGTTTATAAATGTATTAAATATATTTCAGGTGGATGCAGTTGAATGAGTTTAATACTACAGGTTAGGGTATGTGACATAAATACTTCAGAAGACATAATGGTCCTAAGAACATAGTTTGGATATGTGATGAGCCATCATAATTATAACAAAAGTATGTGAATTTTATATTAAATATCATCATTGTCAAGTTTAGGAAAATGGATACACATTAGAATGAGGTAATATGTGAAATATTAATATGATAAATAGAAAAGTTGACTTAAGCAAGCATTACTGATACATTGCTTGCAAGAAATATACTTAGCATCATCATATTTTCTTTGGTGTCATAGTCCTAATCAAAATGTGAGAAATGGGATTATTATACCCTTCATAAAAGTATATTTTAGCTGGAATCAAACCCCTAATTAGTTGTGTTCTTTATCTAAACTCAATGCACTTAAACCTTGTGCCACATAGATAGGTATATTATATATGGATTTTCTCCACTCAGTACTATCCAGAGTGCTGAGGAAAGCTCACCATTGTCAGACATGTTTAACCTACATAAGGCATCCTAAACTAAATTTTTAACATTTTTCCTTAGGTAGGGAACTGTGTTTTGGTAGGGAACTGTGTTTGTACATTGCCAAGAGGAGAGCAAATGCAGATTAAAGTAAACAAATATTACATATTGAGAATAAGTGCAATTTTATTTCTAAACAGTGTTTAAAGCAATGGCTCTTGTGCTTCATTTCACTCAATTCACTTCATTTATACCTTGTGCCACAAATTTGGACAACTGTCAAGTGCATTTTCTGCAGTAAGTACTATCTATGTTGCAGAGGGCTGCAGACCAATGGCAGGAATATTTCCTCTACATAAGCCACCCTAAACTAAATTTTTGCACTTTTTTCCTTAAGTAGGGTGTGATGTCACCTCCTCAGGGCCAGTAATTAAGGAGCCTGAATCCTCACCACTGACACCGATGAAGGACGTTCACTTGAAACAAAAATAGATGCATGCAGTATTTCCAGATACAGCTCTCTGCATCAAGCACAACTTCCCTTAACAACATACAGGGAACACACTCTGTTCGGGGGCTGGGTTACCCTCTCTCTTCCTGTTTCCAGGCCCTAGTAAGTCTCCCCACTAGCACAGCTGTAAAGTTGAGTCTTCAGCCAAGTATCTAAGCCAATTCCTCCACTGCTCTTTGTGTGAAATCAGTGCTTTGTGCCCCTGCTCCAAGTAGCTCGCTCACACACACACACACACACACACACACACACACACACACACACACACACACACACACACACACTCTCTCTCTGAGATTTGATCTTCACACACAAAACACACACACACACACACACACACACACACACACACACACACACACACACACACACACACACACACACACACACACGCAACTGGGAAAGGTTGGCACAGATTTACTACCTATGCTCCTCTGCCCAGACTATGAGGTAGCTACTGCCACCAGATACTCCAAAGCCAGCTACTCTAAGGCTTTTACAAGGGTACCCAATTATATTGAGTGACTTTAACACTAATACAAACAGTAGTGTTTTACCAATGCAGTAAGGCTTTCAAGAGTGTCCATAGTGTTACCAAATAAATATAAGTACTCTCAAGGCTTAAAATATTCTCTAAAATACCAGCCACAATGAAAAGTTTAAATACATTTAATAATGATTAATAAAAGAACACGAAAATACTGAATATCTATTTACAATAAACACCAGAGTTTCAGCTATAGGAAATACTAAAATAACACAGATGGATAGATTCACACAGATACAGGAAAAACAGTACTTAACTAATTTTGCTATATTTTTCTGACTGATCTAGAGAATTGCTATTCACTGGTTATTTATTAAAGCAAGTCAAGATGAAGTGGGTGAGTGATCCTTTTATATCAGGTTTCAAAAACAGACTGCTTTCAGACTTCCGTCTCATCTGGTATTAAAACATTATTTTAGTCCTGGATTACAGAATGACATCACATGCATCTGGTCATCTAAATCTGGTTCCCATACTACCCCCTTTCTTAGCAACTGAATCAGAATCTAGCACATATGTGTCAATAATAAACACACATAGAGCTCTGCTAAGATCTGTTGCAGCGTCTGGAAGGCATAAAACAATTTCAAACTTGCAACCTTCCAGAGTAGCAATTAGTTCACCCCTAAGGACAATACAGAAGGCTTCCTAGTACAGACTTTTTGTCTCTGGCTGCATTGAGACCTGTGAGATATAATCGTTATGGCTTATACCAAGTAATTTAATTTAAAACTATTTTTCAATGTTGGCTGGACTGAGATTAACCTCTTCTACTCCAGCATTCTCTGTTACAATGTATTAATTTAAATAGTTGCCATACAGTCTGACATACAGGTGTACTTCTTTTTCTGTTCAGCAAGACCCACTGTTACATTTTTAACACAAGCAACTTTACAAATGCATTTTCAACACAAGCAGCTATACAAATTATTTTGATATACAAATGACATAATTCTTTACAAAACTCCAGCTATCTATGCTAGCATATGTTACACATCCGCTGCCCTACTTCTCCTGGCATAACTGGCAATACCTCACCTCATAACATCTGTACCCCATTTGAAGACTCAAGCTAGTTTTTCAAGTGACCCTTGAGAGACATGAGCCTTTCTGTGAACACATTAATCAATACCCTGTCTTGAGAACCCATCTGCATTGGCATTGCTGACCCCACTACAGTGCTGCACTGTCATGCCATATGCCTTCAACCCTTGGCTCCACCATAACTGGGAATTTTGCTGGCAGGCTCAATGTAGCCATAGATCCCCCTCAGACTCTTCCTGCCACGCACTGCAACTAGTCAGCACAAGGGCCTCCCTATCATGGTAATGCTTCATCATGTTAACATGGTACAGTTTGTGCCCCTGCCTCTTGCTTATCAGTTCTACCATGTAATTAACATCACTGACTTCTTTACCACTTGGAAGGGTCCTTCCCAAGCTTTCTGCAGCTTATTGTGTCTGACAGGAATGAGAACTATAACCTGCTATCCCACAGCATATTCTCAGGCTCAAGCACTCCTGGCATTCCAGACCCTTTTCCTGCCAGTTTCTCCTGGGCCAAGCCCATGAGCTACCTCAACCTTGTCTTGGGGTTTAGGTCATATGCCACAACAGGCTCTTTGGGGGATTGACACTCACCCTCCCACTCATTACAAATCAAATCTAAAGGCCCCCCCACCCTATGCCCATACAGCAATTCAAATGATTAAAAATATGTGGATTCCTGGGGTTCCTCTCTGTATGCAAACAGCAGATGTGGCAGATATTTGTCCCACTCTCTGTTAAACTGATCTGCAAATGCCTGTAGCATGGTCTTTAGTGTAGAATTTGACCTCTCCACAAGACCATTAGTCTGATGGTGGTAGGGGGTAGTCTTTAGGTGCTTCACTCCACAGCACTGCCACAGACAAGCCAACATGTTTGATATAAAATTGGCATCTCTGTCAGCCAGTATTTCTCTCAGAAACCTACCCTGCTAAACATCTCTAACAAAGCATTTGCCATCTTCTCTGCTTCAATGGAGGACAGGCACCACCTCAAGATATCTAGTAGCATACTCTACTACTACCAGGATATACTTTTTCCCTGTGGAACTTGGGGTAGCCACAATGCCCATAGCTACCCTCTGAAATGGCTCCTCAATCAAAGGCAAAGGCATCATAGAAGCCTTGACCATGTCTCCTGTCTTGCCTACATTTTGGTACTGCTCACAGGTCCTGCAGTACCTGTTACATCCCTTACAATCCCAGGCCAATAAAAGTTTTGCATAATATGTATCTTGGTACACTTTATGCCCATATGAGCTGCAAAATGAATGCCATGGGCTATGGCTAGAAATGCCAGACAGTAGGCTCTAGGCAGTATCAACTGCTGTATCACCTCACCCTCTAGCCCTCCATCAGGAGTTCATGCTCTACACAGTAAACCTTTGTTCCAGTATACAGACTTTCCTTTTTCTTGAGAATCAGGTCCCTCGTTAGCTACATCCCTTACGCCTCATAGTTTTATGGTCTGAGAGCTGAGCCTGTCTCAACTCTATTTTTGTAACTCTTCCCTTGCTATCCTCTGACAGTGGTGTCTCACTGTCAGCCTGGGTACTACCACTCACCTCTGGTCTTGCAGTCACTCTGTCCAAGGTAACATCAGTACCTAATTCAGGCTCACTGTTACTAGGTAGCTCCCTCCCTGAAATAGCCATGTCACCAGCCCTGGTTTTAGGTGTGGGGTTTGTCTGGGTCTTCCCCAGGCTGCCAGACTCACATGCCTGTCTCCAAGCCTGACTGTGTGTAACTGCATGCATACAAGGTACTGCATTATCAAAATCATTCCCTATCAAGACACCTGCAGGGATATCCTCAAAGACACCTACTTGCTTGCTTCCTTTTCCACCCTCCCAGTCAAGGTGTACCATGGCCAAAGACATTTGGAATGGCATCCCTCCTAAAGATCTGAATAGAGTGGACTACCCGAGCAAGTACTATGCCTCTTTAACCACTGCAAGTTTCACAAAGGTTATATAAGAGGCTGTTACTCTCTTAGCACTGGCCTGTTTTCCATCCACTAATATCGGATATAAACTTTGGTGATAGTTTGGTACCCTTGTTGTCTTCAGACAACTTACCACTTGCATACTGCTATTCCCACTTGCTGGCTCCCCCATCTTTTGTTCCCTACCTTGCTTCTGTGGACATATATATGATCTATGGCCCCACTGGTTACATTCAAATATCTAACCCTTAATCCTGGCTGTGTACCTGAAATAGTGGCTTCTCCTGTTACTGGTGGACTCTGTTAGGATGGTTTAGGTTGCCCACCATGGGTTCCCTTATATCCATGCATAGCTCTGGATATCCCCTTCTTATACATTGATGCCCTGGCTGCTAAGTAGAGATCCCTTTTTCCCCAGCTCATCTGTAGACTTACACTCCCGGTCTGCCAACCAGATTCTCATATCCTCGGGCAAAGTGCTAATGGCTTGTTACCTCACCAAAAGGTCTGCCAGCCTTTCAAAAGTGGTGATCTGACACCCACTCACCCACCTATGAAAATAAGTACTTAACACAGCAATGTAATCACATACACTTTCATCTGCCTTGTGTCTATGCTCATGAAACTTTTTCCTGTAAGCTTCAGGTGTTAACTGAAAGCATTCTAATAAGCATTGTTTGCCTTTATCATAATTTAAACAATCAGTATCAGACTATTTAGAAACAGCAGTTACAGCTATACCATGCAGTAAGGGGGTCAGAAACAGTACCAAGAGCCCTTGGTCAACATTATGCTGTTTACATACTCTTTCAAATATATGAATAAAACTATCAAAATTATCACCGTCTGTAAATTGTGGAAGAAATTTACTGACCTTTACTGCTTCTGGGATTTTTTAATTCCCTTCCCCATTACCTGCATGACTCTGACGAAGAGTCAGCATCTCTGTCTCATGTTGACACTGCTTTGCATTTTCTGCTGCCTCCAAATGCTGCAGTCTCTCTGCTGATTCTAATTCCAAATGTTTGGCCTGCAGTTCAAGTCTCTTTAACTCCAGAGAGATTTCTAAGTCCTCTGAGGAAAAGAGAAAAGGGGAAATGTCATGTTTCTGAGGGCTGCACACTCACATCATCAGACTGATTATCCTCCTGGTTGCTGGTTTGAGCTGTGACTAAGGCTGAAATCATTTCCTCTTTAGTCAGGTTGGCATGCAACAGTTCTTTGGCTTCACACACCTTGACCAAATGGCTCTTTGTCAGCTTGCCATAATCCTCTGCTGACATCTTTGCCTGCTTTCCCTGACTAAAGTGAACCAAAAATAAATAAATTAATAAATAAAACCGTTGTGAAAATGAAACTCTGTATGTTTAACTTGTGGCTGCTGAGAGTACACACACCTTCAGTAACAACTGCCTACAGGATACAGAAGTTCAATTCATATCCACACCACTGCTCACCAGTATGTGACATCCCCTCATCTGGGCCAGAAATCAAGGAACCTGAATCCTCACCACTGATACCGGTGAGGGACATTCACTTGGAACAAAAACAGATATAAGCAGTATTTCCAGATGTAGCTGATTGCATCAAGCACAATTTCCCTTAAAAGCACAGAGGGGACACTCTCAATCTGGGGGCTAGGTTTCCCTCTTTCTCTCTCCAGGCCCCCAATAAGACTCCCCACTGGCACAGCTGTAGAGCTGAGTCCTCAGCCAAGTGTCTAAGGCAAGACCCCCACCACTCTCTCTGTGAAACCGGTGCTTCAAGTAGCTGACTCACACAGTCTTTCAGATTTGATTTTCACACACACGTGCATACACACACACTCACTCACACACACACACACACACACACACACACACACACACACACACACACACACACACACACACACACACACCTGGGAAAGGTTGGCACAGATTTACTGCCACTCTGCTCAGCCTATAAGGCAGTGACTGCCACTAGACACTCCAAAGTCAGATACTCTAAGGCTCTTACAAGGGTACCCAATTATACTGACTGAAATTAATACTAGTACTAATATAAATGGCAGTGTTTGAACAATGCAGTAAGGCTTTCAGGAGTGGCCACAGTGTCACCAAATAAATATATGTACTCTCAAAGGTTAAATATTCTTCAAAAGACCAGCCACAATGAAAAGTGTAAATATATTTAATAATAAATAATAAAATAACATGAAACTACTGAATATCTAAACACTAGAGTTTCAATCACAGGAAATATTAAAACAACACAGATTAATAGATTCACAAAGATACAGAAAAACTAATCTCACTATATTTTCCTGACTGATCTAGAGAATTACTATTCCCTGGTTACTTACTAAAGCAAGGCAAGATGAAGTGAGTGAGTGATCCTTGTATGTCATTTTTCAAAAACAGACTGCTCTGAGACTTCTGTCTCATCATGCATTAAAACTACATTTTAGTCCTGGATTACAGAATGACATCACATACATCTAGTTATCTGACTCGGTTCCCATACTACCCCCTCTCCTAGCAACTGAATCGGAATCAAGCATGTATGTGTCAATAATACACACACATAGTGCTTTGCTAAGATCTGTTGCAGCTTCTGGAAGTCATAAAACAATTTCAAACTTCCACCCTTCCAGAGTAGCAACTAGTTTACCCCCAAGGACAATACAGAAGCCTTCATAGTACAGACATTTTTGTCCTGGTTGCATTGAGATCTGTGAGATACAATCTTTATGGCTTATACCAAGTAATTTAAGTTCAAACCATTTTTAAAAGTTAGCTGGACTGAAATTAACCTCTTCTCTTCCAGTATTCTCTGTTATAATGTATGCATTTCAATAGTTACAATACAGTCTGACATGCAGGTATACTTCTTTTTCTGTCCAGCAGCACCCACTGTTGGTACATTGTTAACACAAGCACTTTACAAATACATCTTCAACACAAGGACTTATACAAATCAGTTTGATTTACAAATAACATAATTCTTTATAAAACTCCAGCTAGCTTTGCTGGCATATGTTACACATCCACTGCTCTATGTCTCCTGGCATAGCTGGCAATACCTCACATCATCACATAGGGAACTGTGCTTGTCCCCTGCTGAGCTGGAAAGCAAATGGAAAAGTCATCAGAAAAAATATATGATAGAAAAAAAAAAGCTGACAGTAAATTACATTAATTCAATGTATGTGTGTGTATATATAGGTCCACTTTTAAATCCCGAAATACCAACATCTCGAGTTTTGTGATACTGAACTCAAAACATCGAGATTTTGGTATCTCAAAATTTAAAAGTGAAAAAAAAACAAATTAACTAAAATAAAGTGATTGCGCATCCCCCACATCCCCCAACTTAAATATACCAACTCTGAGATTGCCCTACAGTGAAGAGAACAGTAACTGCAACAGGAGCTTTATTTTTAGCTGTGTTAATTTTTTTTCCACTTTTAAATTTTGAGATACCAAAATCTCGATGTTTTGGGTTCGGTATCTCAAAACTCGAGATTTTGGTATTTTGAGATTTAAAAGTGGACCCATGTGTGTGCGTGTGTGTGTGTGTGTGTGTGTGTGTGTGTGTGTGTGTGTGTGTGTGTGTGTGTGTGTGTGTGTGTGCGTATGCAAGTGTGTGTGTGTGTGTGTGTGTGTGTATATATATATATATATATATATATATATATATATGAAATTAATGACCAGAGCAAGAAGTGCATTCAAATGACACACCCATCCTTCTCACACCTCAGAAATGTATTTTGTCGAATGCATTATCAGACTTGTAGTCAATGACAAATAATGTGAAAGTGGACAGACAGCAGTGCTCATGTTATTAGTAATTGTGATGCCTGTGCCCTGGCCCAGCAATCAAGGAGCCTCAATCCTCACCACTAACACCAGAGAGGTCGCTCCTTTGCACCCCAGGTCCCCAATGAGACTCCCCACTGGCACAGCTATACTGTCCAGATCTCAGCCTAGCTGGGCAAGCTAAAATCTCCAGCACCCTCTCTGTCCAACCAGTGCTTTGTGTCCCTGCCCAAGTAGATGACACACACACACACTTTGAGATAAGAGTTTACACAACCACACAGACACTTCTGGGGAAGGCTGGCACAGGTTCTCTAGCTGTGCCCCTTTTACCCAGATTATATGGATGTAATTACTGCCACCACCCAGCTAATAATTATCAGCTACTCAAAGGCCCTTAAAAGGGTGTCCAATTATTACTGTGCTATACTATTATCCAATTCGTAGATGTGACTAAACAGTCAAGGCTTATTAGAGTAACTTGGTACAGTAAACTCTATAAATCTGCAATGTACTCTAGAGCTTAACTTATCTTTGCATAGACCAGCCACAGTTAAAAGGTTTTAAAATATTGAATAATAAATAATTAAAACCAAAAGACAATACTTTCTACTATACGGTGCTAGTCAAAAGTTCAGAGATCACACAGAAATACTTAAAATAATTCAGTAGTGCAGTTCTGACATAACAGAAAAACACTTAGTCTATTTGTTCTAGCTTCTAGCTATTCCTAAAAGAAAACAGAAGTCTAAGATAACTTGCATGTGAGCAAGAGGCAGTGCTGTGAGTTGGATGAGCCAGACAAAAATGCTTAATGCCATCTGATTCTCTCTGTTTAAATAGCTATTGCAGTTCTGATAAACATTACATCATTCTTTTTCACTTTCCTGGAGTTCCCAGGCTACACATTAACTGCATTTAAATTCTTAACATCTCCTTTTGTTATCTTGCAGCTGGTCAGGAACAGAGCAAGAAAATACATTTGTTTGTTTAAATCTAGCAATTTAACTCTTGGTTAAAACAATACAAATAATTTATTCATCTAGACTTTTTGGCACCACTGCTACTTCAAAGGGTCACCACATGCTTTATTTTGGTCAGTAGAGTGCACTGTTGTCACATTTATTTCCAGTTACACATGTAACAGTATTTCTTTACATTTAAGACAACAAGCCTGTAGTTTACATTTATATTTAAAAATGACAGAATTATCTGCACAATTCTGTCTAGCTAGGTTGGCAGCCTTCTCCCTTCTCTACCAGTCCTCACAGTAATAATGACAAAAGTTGATTTTTAAACAGCCCAATAGTATTGCAAAATATGGTCAAATATGTATTCAGACCACCTTCTCTAAAATTATCAGTTAAGTGGATATGAACCATGCATCAGCTTTGTTTCTAAACTTATTGCACTTACATCTTGTGTCACAGGGAAAGTTACCTGACAGATGCATTTTCCTCTCTGAGTACTACCCACAGTGCCGACAGCCATACAATGCCACTGCACTGATTTGAGCTACATATGGTAGGATTAACTAAAATTTTCACTTTTTCTGTAGGTTGTGAAAGTTCATTTCTCACTATGAAGTGGCATGCAAATACAGAAGGCAATATTTATCAGAAGCATTAAAACACCTTACTGGGATAAAAAACTTGAAGTCAAATAAAATGAATCACGGTGTATATATATATATATATATATATATATATATATATATATATAGCAATAAGCACAGCTACTATTGCATTACACTGATACATTCAGCCTTTTCACATCTCCTTGCCACATCATTATTATCATGTATGTCTCACGATATCAGGACTTTAGATAATGCTACAGGAATGGAAAGGGCACAGAGAACATAAGAAATGCGTTTACTGTTCACACTGCACAGACAATTTATATTGAAATCATTTCAAAGGATTTATCTGTCAATGACATTTAATCAGTACTGACCTTACTTGAGTTTCCCACATCAACACCTTCATGCATCAAAATAAGAATTAAGATTTAGTGCGGCCTTCCCCAGTAAAATGATCTGTGAACAGGTTTTGAACCCTGCATCACCTGTACTTTTTGTTTCTCTAATCTTACTATGTTTACACATTATGTTATATAGATAGGAGTATGTGACTTCAGTTTTTTCACTCATTACTGTCCAGACTGCTGAAGAAAGCACAATAATGCCAGTCTTCATTGTGCAATTAATGGCAGTCAAAATAAAATTTGTCAGTTTTTACCTTGGGCAGTGAAGTGCCATTCACTGCTATTGACTGCTGCCAGTCAATGGACAACAATGTCAAATGGCATACAAATGATAAAGGGAAAAAAAAAGAAAAAATGGGAATTAAATATTTTAAATGTACATTTCATCAACTTTGTTATCTTGCAGCAGGAACCTGTATGGATTTGAAGCTTCAAACAAGGGTAGTAAGAGCAATCATTGAAGAGTATTTCCCATATTTTCCACAGACAAATACATATATTTGCAAGGGGAAAAAATGTTTAGATGTTCTTATAATGTCACATTGTATCAAGTCACATTGAAAGTACAACAGAAACAAGTAATGAATGTTGTCCTTTCTCATTTGACAGAAAATGCCTGGATGATTGTGATATTGCCGATAGTTATGACACGCATGTACTCACACAATATTAAACAAATATAGGATGCACATGTACTCACACAATATTAAACAAAGAAAGACTGCAAGCACTGCAGGTATATTCCTCTCTTTCTTTCGGTGCCTCATTCCCTTATCTCTGCTTTATTTTTAAATCAATTTTATCTCAGTTTTATTGCATATATTATCTGTATCAATACTTAAAGTAGTCCAGTGAATACGAACAACATTTTTATTAGGGCCCATAACTGTGGTAATTAATGTCAGTATGCGAATGTTAAGAATATTACTCTCCTAAGTCAATGTACTTTTACTTGGTAAAGTCTCTTCTCGCTGACACACCCTCAGTAGGTATACATCAAAAGAAACTGTGGAACCCTGATTGCTGTTGCAATAAGAGTAATCATAGACACCTGCAAGCCATTAGCAAATAACACTTTTCAATGCCCATCCTTACAGCACTAGGGCATGTGCATGTAATCATGTAGCTCCTTATACCACGTTTACATTTCCTACACTTAGTGCAGCTTGTGTTATTCAGGAACGCAAATGATTTATCACCTCCGTTGCATACTCACAGTGCTCACAGGGCTGACTCTGCACTATATAAAGGTAATCATGTAGCTAATGTCCATATAGCATACTAGGGAGAATTCTTTTGGATCCAGAGACCTCAATGCTTAAGCAATAAACCACAATTGGGTGTGGCTAATGCAGGATTTACCCATAGTTGATGTGGTTTGATGACAAGGGCAAAGCCCAAATGATCAAACAAAGATAACATCGGAAAATCCAGCATTATCCACACTCAAGTTTATGTTATTGGTATTATACAGTGATATTATTTAAGAAAAATTGCTTTCCTTTCTTAAATAATGTCTTTGTATAACAGTGTTGCAGTGTTCCTTTGCATTCTTTAGCCTTTTTGGATGTACTGCACATGCATAGGGTACTTACTTACTGTGCTTGCACAGGACATCAGTGCAGGGCAGTAGACTCAACAGAGAAGAGAGACTCTCTGTTGCTGTTTTTTTTTTCTTTGACTGAGATTTTACAAAGAACAGTCTAAATACAAGGAAAATTAGGTATGTTTCTGATTATTTATTTTTGCAGAATGTGCCTGATTTTTCTCATATATTCCTGTCCTGTAAGTATATGGCAGTAGAAAAATCTGGCCACTCAATTGTACTTCAGTGGCCGGACTTTTTTTCTATTGGTATATGCTCGATTTACAATGGGCATGCTGGTTGGGCTGTCCAATCAGAGTGCATGTTTTTGAATAACAATGGCCCTTTTCTGTATAATGCTAAATAAAATGTTGGATTATTTATGTTCTACACTGTTGTATTGTCAAGGTATGTTATTTTTTATATAATTCTTTTATTTTAACTTTAAAAGGTGAATTTCACTAACAGCTGAAAAGGATTTCTTTGGTTATCTTAATTGTTATTTTTTTTTTATTTATTTCTTTATCCTTTTCTTTTGGCATAGCCATGTCTGCATTACCAAAATTATGCTTACAGAATGCTACATGACCTATATTTTTTTAGTTTGTATTTAATTGATGCTTGTACAGTTATTGCAGATCAGTGCATTTAGCAGAAAGAAAAAACTCATATTTGTGGATTTCTACCTGACTGCCCTCCACAGCACTGAAGATGACACTTAAACTAGTTTTGTCTTACATTTCTAATGTTACATTTTGAATTGTTATTGTTAATGCTGTGATGTATTACACAGTTAAACCTGTGTAATTTATATTACAGAACTAGATTTTTTTGGGGAGTGTCCTAACATGTGTGTAGTCATAGGGGGCATTAACTTTTAAATTGTGTGCATGATGGATGCATGCATTCACACATAACGGAATTCACAGCCATCCCATCTGTGAATTATATATGTAATTGTGTGTGTCTGTTTTCTATTTCATCTCATATAGGGATATAGCACCCAAAAAGAAATCTGTGTCCTGCAAGCCACCATACACTGATGCAGAAAATGAGGTCATTATGCAGGCTTTTCACTGCCATAGTTCTTTTCTGTTAGGGAGAGGTAGAAGTGACCAATCTGCAGAAGACAAGCTATAGCAGCAGGTGATCAATGACATTAATGCTCTTGGAGGGTATGGAAGAACATACTCCAAAATACGACACTGGATAAGTGGTGAGAACAGATGGCTACAAGGATGTGGTCCTGCTACCGAACCACCATTAACTGAAACAGAGGAGTCCCTGTCCATTGTCAGAGATCCAGATAGCTCAGTAAAGGGTTTTTACAGAATCCTTGACATTTGCGCAGTTGTGGAAGACAGAACCAGTGTGTCACAAGCAGACCATCTTGGTATGCCAAATTAAAGTTTCATTGTTACATCTTTATATGTGTATATCTTAGATGTCTGATATACATATACATATATATATATATATATATATATATATATATATATATATATATATATATATATATATACACACACACGATAGTGATGACTGTGAGTTAGACGACACAATCATGGAGAACTAGGGGAGGGTGTTTTGGAGGTACAATTGTTTACTACATTTTTGTATGACAACATTTTTATTCTGCACTTTTGAAAGGGCTGTTCTCTTTTTATTGTTTTATTTGCATTGTGATACTTATCAGCTTTCTTTCCTTTCCTTTTCTCACATAAAGGCACATCTGTATTGCAAGTTGCCAGCCCACCTGCATATGGTAAGCACACATTTGGTTATTGGTATTGCTGTCTATAAAGTAGATTTAAGTCTATATGAGATTAAAATTTGTGCTGCATTAGCATCTGTTAGATTTTAACATGTCTTTCATATAATTAAAGTACGTGATCAGTTTTACTCTCTGTTTCCCTGTTTTTTGTGTTTACTGCTTGTTATTATAGGTGATCATACCTCTTAACTGTACAGATTTTCGCAGAATGTCCAGATTTTGGCCTCATATTTTTGGCCCATTTTTTATAAAATTGTGGTTTTCTGGCAAATTAGTGGTAAATCATTAAAGACTGAAGTTAGAAAATAATGACAGACATTTGTGTTTCAAACTTCACATCCCTCAGAAAAAATTATGCTAATGTAAAACCTATTATTCTAACAACTTTCTAAGTTTGTGAGAGCAATATTTAAAAATTGTCCCTTTTTAAGCCTTTTTCCCACTTTTATTTATGTCTTTGTCCAAATTTCTTGCTCTAAGAGGTTAAGAGGTATGTAGGTGAGCCTGAGAGTGGCACTGTGGAACTTCTACAACCTGATATCAGAGTATCAGTACCCTAATGATAGTGGTGGCAAGGAAGAGGTGTATTCTGAGGGTACAGAGTGTCAGTCTGGCACTGAGGTTGTGGCTTCTACATCCCCTGCCCATATTTTTGACACAATTGGTATGCTTACACATATCCACTTCACTGACACCTCTGACATAATGACAGGTTGAGGATGACACAGTTGATCAAGGTAGTGTGGTTCCTCCAGCTGCAGAGCTGGTAGATTCTCTCCATAGCATTCATGAGAGCATGGTGTCACACAGAAGGGTTGGTAGGGGTGCTTGGAGGATGTCTGTTGTCCACTCTCTTCCTGAAACTGATATGTCAGTAGTTGCAGCCAGTTGTATGTGTAGGGCTGTAGTGGAGACTCAGGCATGTTCCACAAGGGCCTGGGATAAAATAGCACAACTACTAAACATTATACATTCTGACATGAGTGACTCCCTGAACCATGTGGGCAACTCCTAGACAGGATGAATGACACATTGGATCAGGAATTTTCTGTGATGGAACATTTGTTGGGGAGGGTGGGCATCTATATGGCCAGAGAGTTGCTACATCTTCTGGTGTTAGCAGATGTGACTGGGCAAGATCCTGTTCCCATAGTGACAATACATCCATTGCTATATTAGTGTTTGTGGTGTCCAGACCTAGACATGGTAGGCCATAGGGTCATGGCCCTGGATGTAGTTATGATGAGCACTCATACAGTAGACATTTCTCACATTATGGTAGTACCTCGACTTCTAGCGAAGGCCATGGAAGTAGCAGTGCAACTCCTAGAAGAAGTGGTTCTCATGGCCGGGGGCAATGATGCTGAACTGACTCTTCTACCAAGCATGGCTCACACCTGTCCAAGATGCCAGGATGTAGTGCTAACACAGTGCTTGATTGTGGTCATGCAGACATGCATTGAAAAACAATCACTTGCCCATACCAGCTCACTGACATGCAAACTATCCAAACAGTACTGCTGAGTGCTGTACATCTGTTGTTACTGGCCCTGAGCACTGTATATGCTGATAGATGTATGTGTATCTTACTTGCACATGCTCACTTCTTTGGTGTTTGCCTTGCTCTTCTATTCCTCCCCATGTAAATGACAATGACTGTGCCCTACCCTTTGCATATGTCTTTGTGACTTATGGTTGCATATATGTGTGATACATACAGTGGATAGATAATGCTACTTATTCAAAAGCTTGCATTTATCAATATGCTTTGCAGAAGAAAAGTTTTTGATTTCTTGTTCCTACTCATTTGTGAATGATTGCTTCAACAACTGTTGAACATCACTGAATTTCAGTTATTATTGTCATTAAAGCAGTGGAAGCATTAGGCACTTCAGTCTTGCTTCTTGGTATAGTTGTGCAAATGAGGGCATCATTGACCTGTTTCTTGTTTTATAGATGTGGGTCAATTGAAATGCTTGATGCACAGTATTGGGTAGAATACATAACTTCTTCTTCTTTTGGCTTTTCCCAGTTAGGGATCACCACAGCGGATCACCTGTCCGCTCATGATTGGCAGTGGAGTTTTACGGTGTCGAGTTGCCAGCCCGGCGCCCAACCTTCCAGAGAAGGCACACACATGCACACACTCATGCCTAGGGCCAACTATATATTTCAAAAACCTGGCATAGGAGATGTTACTGACATAAATATACACCTCAGACAAATGCTCTGCTTAGGGGCATATACATATTTCCATATGAGAGTAATCAGTTATATAACTTTTTTTTTCTTTACATGTTCCACATGTGCCTTGTCATTACTACAGGTACAAATTGTATCCTTGGTAGTTGCCCCTGTCTGATGCTATCAGAACACAGTCATTATATGGTTAAGTAAAGGTTGTGGAGTCTGACAGGTATGAATTTTCTTATTTGTATGTGCATGGGGTCTTAGGCTTTCACCTACATACTCATTGAGTGTGCTATCCTTTGTCTGTTAGACAGAGCCAGGGTGTACTGTGCACGGCTTCATCTGCCAGCACCATCTGCAGCTGGTGATTGCCCCTCAGACTCCTCATCTGTACCTGCTGCTGTTGGCCCTGCCTGTGGTCCTGCTCCCTGCTGTCTTTGTTGAAGCTTTTTCCTTCAAATTATATTCTGCAACACTGCACAGCATGAATTATAATGCAGTGCACCTCATGATGTCTCTAGACACAATAACCTTGATTTAAGCAATCCAAACACATGCTGTATGATATTCCTAGTTTGGGCGGGGGCCTCATTTTATCCTTGCTCAGTGGGGTTGTGTGAATTTCTCATGGGGATCATGAGCCAGGGCTCAAGTGCATAGCCTACAACCCCTAGTTGATGCCCTTGAGGAAGGTCACCCCTAGCAAACATAGTGTGCAGCTCACAGGTGTGCCATATGTGTGAGTAATGGAAACTGCCTGGGTCACCTGCATAGACATTGCAGATTATCCCTTGTGCATTACAGAAAACCTGACAGCGTACAGAGTGAAACCCTTTTCTGTAGCTGTACCTCCTTCCATGTTCCCCAGATGGGACTATTATTTCTATGTGTGTGCAATCTACAGCCCCCAACATTTCAGGAGTGGTACTACATGGAATTCATGCATGGTTCTTGCTGTCCCCTGTGGGATGCATGGAAAAGAAATATGATCCCTTGCATGTAGTAACATTGCATTTAAAAACTGATGTAGTATTCTTGAGGCTGATGACTGTGGCACCCCTAATATATCCCCTATGGGTCTCTGGAAAGTATCAATAGCTAGCATACATAATGCTAAACATACCTTTGTTTCCACTGGGATAGGTTCTCCACAATTTATCTGGGGTCTGAGATGGGAGCAGCAGAGGCTGCATATTTCCTCCAGTGTTTCCCTGTCCACCCTGTATATCTCAGCAGTTTCTATGTCATGCAGTCCATGATAAGTCAAATGGGTCTAAATACCCTTCTTCTTGCCTGAGGTCTAGCAGCAGCAGTGCCCTGATTTAAATCCTGTTGCACATATAGCAGAATAATAGCAGCAGCAACCCCTACATGTTTTTCTAAGTGTAATCGTGCCTGTATTCCAAAAATGTTTTGGTGTACAGAGCAAAAGCCTACATCAAGTGTACACTATTGCTTTACAGTTTCCTGAAAGCACCTCCATGTTGGATTGGTTAATTAGCATGCACTTCAACTCTTTATGCTTTCATTAGCATATGAATAACAAATAGTATGCTATCATGTTGGTTGCGAGCCATGCAGCCAACACAATAACCATAATTCATGTAGATTTTAATGAATCTGGTCCATTATTGCTTTGTGTCCCTCTCACATCCTTTGTCAGCATGTCCATTTTTGTAAAGCACAAAACTTCCACCAGCATTGTCCATTTTTATTTATGTACATGGGTCAATAAAGTGAACAGGATTACTTTTATTAAATCAATATAAATTATTTTATGCAAAAATGCTCTTCGCAAACTAATCAAGAGTTCATTTTCCCTGTTTAGCATCTGCTGTTTTTTGTTTGTGCACTAATCTCACTACATATCTGAATATAGTTTCCCTGTTTAGCCTCCCCTGCTTCTTGCTTGTGCACTGATCAAAAAATATCTAAGTACAGTTTCCCCGTTTACTTCACCTTACTGTTATAGCTTTCATTAAATTTGCCCTTACATTGTATTATGTAGTCTGTAAATGCTCACTCACTAGGGCTGGCTACAAGCAACACCTTTTGTTTATATTGTGTGCTTGAGTTTTCCTGCACCCTTTGTGGCCACTAACACACCTGCTGGCTATGAAAAGGTGCTGATAAATGTGTAGGCTTGCATATTCAATGAGATTAGTGTGAAGTGTGCACAGTTGTTAATGAATCCCTGGATATGAATTTAATTTCATGAAATCATCATCTACACTTATTGTTGAGCTTTTTTATTGTTGTTGTTGATGGAGCTATTGTTGATGTTAAGAGTATTGTTTATCTCATGGCAATAGTAATCTGTCTTACATTGCAGCAAGACCTCTACATGATAACAGCAACAAGTCTCAACAATAACATAATTGTGTTTTCATTAATGTTATATGAGCAATAACAAAAATTACTTATTTAAAAAGACAGACACTGGTGAAAGATACAAAGGGAACAGATGTTTCCAAATAGACGTTCTAGATGTGACTGTAATTAAGACAGCAGATAGTTTTAATGAGTAAAATGACTGGGATACAACAGCAGATAGTTTTAATGTGTAGAATGGACTGGGATGCATATATATATGTGTTACAAGTTTTATTTACTTTTGGCCAGAAAGCTGTTCATATAGACATGTAGTTTTAAAGTTCAGATCACATTTAATAAGGATACACATTTTAGAGGTATTGACATGAAATGTCTTTGGATATATTTATGTTATGTGCAAAACCTAATTTACAAAGTGTCATGCATACATATATGTGTGCTTGTGTGCGTGCGTCTGCACCCACGTATGCGTGTGTGCATGCATAAAATTGTCTTAAAAAAAACAACAGACATATGAAAATTATATAAGGGATATAAGGATCATAATGGTAAACAACAAAAATATGTTGTTTAATATAATTTGAAATTTACCCCTTACCATGGCAAAATAATTTTGTTAAGAAATTACCTGACAGTTTTATATTAATAAACTATCTTATGATTATCTATTATAAAATGGGTGAAAGACTGTGGTATTATTATTATAAAAGCATTAAAATGAGTCAGTTTCATTCAATGGGATGGCATTGTCTTCAACACGTAATGAATCAGATTGAAAATTGATAGTATATGTAACTCATTTCACACCTTCTAAACTGCATGAAATGAATACTGCTCATCAGATGCATGCCTGACATTGTACAGAATGTGGAAATGTTCTTCTTTCTTGCTGATCATGTAAGTGAATTAAATCCAACACATTATATGTCCCATGTTTAGATTTCTTAACAGCCTGAATCTTGCACTTAATTTGCCAGGAAAACATAAACAAAAAGACTTTTGTTTTTGTAATCAACTATAATTTTATTGACAGTAATAAGAAAAAAGCAGTTTATGTAACTGGAAGGAAGATATAAAAATCACAGTTTGACTTCATAATGTGCTGAGAGATTTCATTTACTTCAAAACGTTTGAGGAATTGAATGATTACTTTAAGAACTGTCAGAAATAAAATAAAAATAAATGTTCTGTTT